>NC_090025.1:79098044-79338044 GCF_037176765.1 Anolis sagrei
TTTGGTTTTCAAAATTCTGTATAAAAGATGCTTAGCCTGACATGTCAAATGACATCAGAATTGTAGTCATTTTCTGAAGTGCAGAATTGTTTTGAAACTGAATTTCTACTGATTTTCTCCACTTGCATAGGATACTAAAAAAAATCACAATATAAATTGCGCTATAGTGATGGTTTGCAGGAGTTACCATGAATGACCTTTTGTCACTAATAGTTGGAGGCATAATGAATACCCTAAAATTACGAGGACATCACCAGTATGTTAAACAGAGACTCCTTGTGCCAAAGGTCAACTTGTCTGGATAGTAACAAAAATTCCACCCAGTCACTTTCCCCTGATAATGCTACCAAGTATGCTCAGTAACTGGCTGCCTTTTATCACTGTATCTGTTTAATTTATATGACAAATATAATTATACAGAAAGCAGTATTAGACTTCAGAAAGGTAGAGTGAAAATGGGAGGAAAGAATATATATTGTTTAAGCATGTAGATGATAATATATTACTAGCAGAGTATAACAAAGACTTGGAACAGCTAATTATGAAAATTAAGAACATTCAGAAACAAGGTTGGAGTTGAATATAAAGGCACAAAGTTGTGTGCGGAATTATTTTCTCCCATTTCCTTCTATTCTTTTGTGTATTTCATTTCTTCAGGAGCATGGAACAGAAACACCCCATCCTGTTACGAAAATCTGGTCGACACGAAATCAGGCAAGATTGGTTCCTGGCTCCTGGCCTGCTTTTTGGCATTGCAGAGAAAGAGGGACTTGACTGCATGCACTGGCAGGCTGGTGCAGGCATTCTGGACCTACACGTCACACACACACTCTTTCCAAGGAGACTGTGTGAGTGGCATGAAGGAGCGCCTGTGCCTACCAGTGCCTGCAATTGAGTGCCTGTTACTCTAGAGCAGCGGTTCTCAACCTGGGGTCCCCAGATGTTTTTGGCCTCCAACTCCCAGAAATCCTAACAGCTGTTAAACTGGCTGGGATTTCTGGGAGTTGTAGGCCAAAAACATCAGGGGACCCCAGGTTGAGAACCACTGCTCTAGAGTAAGATGTGTGTGGCTGCAGACACTAGCAGGCGTGGGCATGCCTGCACACCACATATGCAGTCTCCTTAAAAAGAGAGAGAGAGTGTGGCATGCAGGCCCTGAGCACCCGTGCTTGACAGTGCCTGCACTGCGTGGGCACTCCTGTACACAGCAGATGTACTCTCCTTGGAAAAAGAGAGAGTGTGTGTGTCATGCAGACCCATGCCACAAGTGCCTGCAGACGAGTGCCTCTTCCTCTAGAGTAAGAGGTGCTCGGCTGCAGACACCTGCAGGAGGGGGTGCTCCTACACGCTACACACACACATACACACATGCACATATGGAAAGTGTGTGTGTGTGTGGCGTGCAGACCCAGTAATGCCTGTGCCTGCCAGTGCCTGCAGCCTCTAGAATAGAAACAGCAGCAGTTAAGAAGAAACCTCCTTAAAGTGCGGAAGGGAAGTATGGGTGGGAAGCACCTACCCCCCATAATGGGCTGATAGAAAACGAATCTTTGACACTGAAGAGCAAAAACATATAACATATATCTGCTTTCCCGATTTTGGGAGGCTCCCAAAAAACGGATTGGGGGCCCCACCAAAAGCCAGGACACAAAACGGGTAAAAGTTTACCCCAAATGCACAATCCTATTAAGGAGACAAACAGTGAGCGCAGGTGATTGATGTAACTTGAAAGTGTATGACAAAGACAGTAAAGTAGGTTTTCTATACTTTGGCTTGCACATTTGTAGTGAGAAGTTGAATAGGTGAGCTGTGAGTAGAGAAGGTGAGCTGTGAGTTGAATAGGTGAGCTGTGAGTAGAGAAATTGGGACCACTTAAAGCGGGGAGGCTAATTTATGACGCCATAAAAATGCCAGAGAGCAAGGATAAAATACTACAATCAAAAAGGCTCAACGTCATAGTGGATGAAGCGATAGCTCCCCCTGTGGCCGAATCGAGAAACCTCCAGGAACCGAAGTGGAAGAACTGCTGAATGGCCTCTATCTGTCTGTATGTCTTATATGTCAAAAACAGCATTGAATGTTTACCGTGTATATGCACATTGTGATCCGCCCTGAGTCCCCTTCGGGGTGAGAGGGCGGAATATAAATACTCTAAATAAATAAAATAAATAGGTCTAGATCAGGGTGGGAATTATGCAGAAATTGTTGAACTGCAATGCCTAGCATTCCTCCCACTTAACTATGCTGACTGGGAACTGTTTTAGTCCAAATGGTGCCCAAGGGGCAGAGGCTCCAGCGTCATTGACCTTTAGTGCAACTTTTAGTAGTTTATTTTAAAATTGCATTCCTATACCGATGCACAGTTTATGTGCATGATAAGGTCTGTGTCTTTTGAGTTATTGTAACTTTTTCTGCAGTCAAAAGTAAAGCAACAGCTACTAATACTGATTTACAAGCCTTGCTTGTCCGCTTGCTAAATCTACCACCAAAAAAGCAGGTTCTTTTTGGCTGATTCAAACTGGAATTTAAAGTTTGTACATCAGGGATGGGGAATTTGCAGAATCATGGGAGACCTTAGCTTTTATGATTCTTCACCACTGAATTGAGATGATGGGAGTTGTGGTGAGGCACAAGTTCCCGAATCTTATACATTCAACTGAGCTAAAAATATTTTAGAGTCTTGATTTGATTGAGGAAAGAAGAATTGTTATTTGATCAAGAGAAGAAAATTTGTCTACCATGGAGGTAGGATGCAGCTTTGGCACAAATTTGGAGAAAAACTCTTCCAGATGGATCAGCAATATGACTTTTGAATTGGGTTCACTTGGTCTGAGGCCAAGCATTTGCGTTGTTCCCTTAAAGCAGCTGCTGGCGGCTTTCAGTGCTTGATTTTTTTGACCTGCATTTTGAAAATGTCTGTAGGGAAGTGTCCAGAATATGATGGTGATTAATCAAATGACTTAAATGAGGAAGAGGCTTGTGAGCGTTAATCAATTTAACCAGCAGATTAAGCAACTAAAGCTGCTCTGCAGATGCTGACTGAGAAGTGCAAAGTTCCTCTGCCTTACTATCACTTCTATTGGACTAGGGCCCTTTCACACTGCAGAATCATAGCGCTGTTGTTCCACTTTAATTGCTATGGCTGAACCCTGTTTAATCCTGGAGCTTGTGCTTTGGTGAGGCAATAGTATTCTCTGATGGAAATGTTTAAATATTCCTCATTAAACTGCAAATCCCAGGATTCCATCAGATATAGCCAAGCAGTTAAAACTGAATCACGGCACTTTATATATTTTGTGTCAGAAGCATTGCATAAATAAATAAAACTGATAAAATAAAGGGATCAAAAGCAACTAAATAGTTTTAGACCAAAAATGTGGCAACAGCAACTGCATTGTCTGTAGCTTTAAACAGTTCTTCCTCTGTGCATGAGGCAGGACATTGCGGACAAGCATACAGATGCAGAATTGTTTGTTCTTCACCACAATCGCACAAGGTGGAGGATTCTTCTAGATAGTGCCATTTTGCCAGGTTGTCTTTTTATCTGCCAACTCCCCTTCTAAATCTATTCAGGAACTTTGTTGGAGCTCAGTCTGTGATTGTGTTTCAGGATCAGGGTGCTTTGGATGTGAGGAGTGATGTCAATGACTTTCAAGATGGCAATGGTTTGGTTAATGATGTTGACGCAGAGAATGAACAGGAGATCCCTGTTCAAAGTGTAGTTTCCCATGAGAAGGTCCCTGAAGGGTGTGGGGATGATGGTGTACTCCCTGAATTGCTACTAGAGAGTTCCTAGGATTTGGGGCTTGAAAACAACTCAGCACTTGCAGAAGTTAATGAGCAAATAGATAGATGGCAGGAGATTAGTCAAAACAGAAAAGTCGAACAGTGGCTTCAGCGTTCTGCCAGGCTCTGATAGAAAAAGATAAGGGAATCTCAATTAAAGTGAAACCAATTTCTGAATGTTTGGGATAGCTTAACAAGGGGATAAAAGTCCCGAGTACAGGAAATGTAACTAGACGAAGCATCATTTGGAATCAAGTTAAGTTCTCGTCCTTGTTTAATGGAAGACTCGCTTGGAAGATTCATGATTAAGTATTATTGTTTCAAGATTTTGATTCCTGGATTTTTTGACTATATGCTCATGCCTTGGGCTAATGTTTTCTGGTTTTCTGGATTATATTAGAGAGGTGTGGACTTTGTTTTCATGGACTTTGCTGAATTTTACCCTGGACTATTTTGTTCCTGTTGCTTACCTAATTGGATTTACCTATTTCTTTAAAGTGCTTTTTACTTTGCTGCTTTTTAATTATCTCCAATAAAAGGATTGTTTTCCTATTCAACATATGATGTTTAAAGTCAGTGGGCTTTTCCTGTTCTGGAGTGCAACAGACTTCCAAGTTGCCCATTTTTGGTTTGCCTTTTGCCTCTGGAGGAAGACCCTCGTGGGGGTGGGGTGGGGCATGTATTTGGAATTGCCTGATTTTACTGCCCACAGGGATATTCTTGCTGATGCCGGAGGAACATTTAGAGGAGTGGTGTTTCTAATGAAACTTTTCCTAGATTTAAGTCTACTGGGAGAAGACTTATAGCCATAAAGTGAGTGGCTTCCATGGTCTTATTTCCCTCGCAACTGGCAGCAACTTCCCTTCGCACATCGGGGGGGGGGGGGGGGGAGCTACTTATAGAGTCTATCAACAGGTGTAGGTTTACGGCATCCTGTGATTATTCTACATGTCTCATTCAGTGCTACATTCACCTGCTTTGTGTGGGCAGTAGGCAAAAGTGAGACATTTCCACCCATCATGTGCACAATAGTGTGATCCAGCATTCTCAGTTTCGCATGTCTCTGGCATAACTTTACACTACACAACTGCTAAACTAGATCTTAGCCAAGGCTGACATTGTAGTAATATGTAGATTTATTTAAATTTAATTTATTTTAATTATTTGAGCAGAGCTGCCAACAAAAACTGGAGCCTGGGATGAAAATATTATCTTGCTTCTCTAAGGAACATTGCTGCATTCTGCTGTTTGCCAGCTGCTCTCCTCGCAATGTTGCTATTCCCTGGGAAGGAAATAGGTAGAGGGTGAATTCTTTAACCGCCCTGAGTCTTCATGGAGAGATAGGGCGGATATAAATAAAGTTTATTGTTTATTTATTATTCCATCATTTCTCCTCCCCATAATTTCTATTTAATCCATGTGCAGGTAACTGGTTCATGCCCCAGATGGGTGGCATGGAAAATCACTGCATTAGGGCAACAAAATGGGACATGAATACCTTAAATCAGTGGTTCCCAACCTGTGGTTTGTGGATCACCAGTGGTCCACAAGAACTAAAATATGGTCCACGGCCTCACATTACTACACCGTTGCAACGAGAGCGACTGGTCTTGAGAAACCCTCTTATAGTGCTGAGGCTTATTAAATACAGTTTTCTGTGGGCAAGAAGATGAAGACTAGTGGATGGCATATGCTTTGTATCAGAAACTAGAGCTAATGTGGTCTATCCAATGCAATGTTCTGAATCAGCACCCTAAATAACCAAACCGAATCTAAAGTTGATTATAGAGTCTGGAGATATGTGAGATTTGTAGTCTGAAAATAACATTTCTAACTTAGTTGTGAAAAAGGGGTTTATATATCTGTGGAATAACCAGGGTGAGACAAAGGACTCTTGTCTGCTGGAGCAAGGTGTGAATGTTTCAACTGACCACCTTGATTAGCATATAATGGCCTGACAGTGCCTAGAGCAAACTTTTGTTGAGAGATGATTAGATGTCCTTGTTTGTTTTTTCTCTGTTGTTGTGCTGTTGTAATTTTAGTGTTTTTTAATACTGGTAGCCAGATTGTGTTCATTTTCATGGTTTCCTTCTTTCTGTTGAAATTGTCCACATGCTTGTGTATTTCAATGGTTCTCTGTGTAGTCTGACATGGTGGTTGTGTCCAAGCATAGCATGTGCAGTGCATACCACATACAAGATTTAGGTCTGGGAGTTCAAAACCATCTCTTTTGTTTACGTCTATCAGGTTTAACATCTTTATCTTGGGTTTCTTTCCTAAGCATATGAATTTGGATGTGTGTTTGTTCCAATTTTGAAAAAATTGCATGTTTCTTATGATAGGAAGGTTTTGGAAGATGTAAAGCATCTTTGGTTGTGGCTATTCTACCCAAGAGGGACAACTTTAGATACTTCCAGGTTTCTAAATCTTTTTTTTATTTCCGACCAAATGTCTACATTATTGGAAAGACAGAAAAGGAAGGAAAGAAGAGCTAAAGATAGCAAACAGAAAGGTAGGAGACCTTCCAATTGAACCACCAGCTATAACATAAACATATGGGGAGGGGGCTACAGGAATCACTGTGTTTGGAGCCTCCAGCCCTTCCAATAGAAAGGAACGTGTGCTTCCAGAAACTTGTTTAGAAAGCTGTAAGCAAAGTGGCCATGAAAGGCCCTGTCCTGCTCAGCAGCATCCTATTATAAAGCGTCAGTGGTAGCAATAGAAGATAGATGCTGTAGTGGTTGTTCGGTTTAGCCTGACCCCGTCCCTTTGGAATTGGGACAATTAAGCCAGTGTTCAGGAGCCAGTCCATTAATCATGGTTTCACTGCACACATGCGCACAAACACCCCATAGGAAGTTTGCTAATTTCAGACCACCATACCACAGTGCTTTCATCATTAGTCCGGAGTCAATACCAGATGCCTTCCCATTTTTTAAGCTGTCCAACAGTTTGCATAAAGTCTTCCCTGGTAAATGGATCACATCTTAATGGGCAGATCACTCAAAGCTGGGAACGTCTTGCAAGGAAGGGCTGAATCATCCTTGGCATGAAGTGCATCCGGATAGCTCTGATTCTGGTCCTTCCTCTGATCGTTATGCCTCAGCTTCCTGCTCTGTGGCTTGAGAACCAGCCTGCCAAGAGCAGGAGAAGTAACAGATATGAGCAACAACAGTCTCTTGTCACCCACACTTCCTCAGCCATTTTGCTATTCCATGCATTAATGATGCTTTTACGTGTATTTTGAGGAGGATAAAAGTGTGCATTTACACCAGGTAGTGAACCTATGGCCCTTTAGTTGTTGACAAACTATTATTTCCATCACCATTGTCTTTATTGACCATAGCTGAGAAGGACTGAAAGTCAACAACTGGCCCACCAAGTAAGTGATGGATGTGGTCAAGTTCCCCCCCCCCCCCCCATGCTATTGAAGCAGGGGACCACAGCCCTAAAAGCCTTCCCTTAAACAACTTGTGCTCCTGTAGGACACAGCCCAGGCTGTTTCTAAGATTATCTGGAGTGACCTTGCTTGACCGTATCTTCTTTATTTACCATCGGATTGTATACTTTTGAATACATGGTCCTTAACTGTGGTTACAGCCATGATCATTACACTCGTCAACTAAAAAAGTTTGCCAAGTATAGTTGGACTTCGTTGCAAATCCCGTTTTTATTTCACCACATTGACTGGATTTGTCTCATTAAAATATATGGTTTTTTAAAACTGCTTTTAGTTACAATGTTTTGTAACTGGGGGACAGCTTATGTTTTGGAATCTGCCTTGAATAATTTGGATGAAAATTGTTGCATACACATATGGCACACAGTGGTATAGATGAGACCTCTGAAAGACAGCCTACGTGGTTTCAGATTCAATGACCTGAGTGACGTTAACACAGCTTTAAAATCATGGGTCACAAAGCAAAACCCTGAATTTTTCCAAAATATTTTTGATGCCTGGGTTAAACGATGGTGCAAATGTGTACAAACTGATGGTGACTATGTTGAACAGTAGTTTTGTGTAGAGGACAGTCCAGGCTATGATCTGTAGCAACTTCTGTTGTTATATGTTCATTCATAATGTTTTTGACACAGGAGGCAAAACTTTTTGACCCACCCATGTATATTTAAGTGGGAAAAGCTTGGACTACAACTCCCAGAATCACTTTGCCAGCATGGCCACTTTTATGGACCACAGTGCATAGTTCCTGAACTGTATTGGGACTTGATGGGCCACAAGTCCCGCAGGCTTGCTATAGCCTTTGGCACTTCTTTATCCCTCTTGTGAGCAGATGTAAATTTCACATGTCAGAAGAATGGAATGTACTATTTTGTCATGATAAATAAAGAGTAGAAATGAGCATGGTGCATACTAAAGTATGATGTTACAGTTCGTTTAATCTTTGCTACATATGAAAATCAGGGATGTATGTAGTAGGACAGAGGTACTCCTGGTCTGTCGTAAGGCTGAACAGGGCATAGGGTCACAGCCTGTGTTGGACAGGGTTACACTCCCCCTGAAGACGCAGGTTCACAGCTTGGATGTGATTCTGGATTCATTGCTGAGCCTGGAACCCCAGGATTTGGCGGTGACCAGGGGAGCATTTCATAGAACAGAATAGAATCGAAGAGTTGGAAGAGACCTCATGGTCCATCCAGTCCAACCCCCTGCCAAGAAGCAGGAATATTGCATTGAAATCACCTCTTTGCACAGTTAAAGCTTGTATGGGCACAGCACCCATACCTTAGGAAGTCTGACTTGGCCATGGTAGTCCACACTCTGGTTACATCCCGTATAGACTACTGCAATGCACTCTATGTGGGGTTGCCTTTGAAGATTGTCTGGAAGCTTCAAATGGTCCAGTGGATGGCAGCCAGATTAATAACAGGAGCGATGCTCAGGGAGCATACAACTCCTCTGTTGCACCAGCTCCACTGGCTGCCAGTCTGTTTTCGGGCACAATTCAAAGTGTTGGCTTTAGCCTATAAAGCCCTAAACAGTTCTGGCCCAACTTACCTGTCTGAACGCATCATCCCTTATGAACCTGCTAGGATTTTAAGATCGTCCAGGGAGGCCCTGTTCTCAATCCCACCTGCGTCACAAACATGTTTGGTGGGGACGAGAGACAGGGCCTTCTCAGTGGTGGCCCCTCAGCTATGGAATGCCCTTCCTGGGGACATTAGATTACCCCCCCCCTTAATATTTCAGAAAAGAGTCAAGACTTGGTTGTTTGAGAAAGTGTTTGAAAATGCAAGGTAAAAGACATAGGAACTGGAACGACTGGATGATGAGATGGAACAATGGTTTTTATTAAGAGACGCAAATTACCTATGTTTTAATATTCTTGTTATGGTTTTATATTATGTATTAACATTTTTAATTTTTTATGGTGTTTTGGGGCATCGAATCATTGTCATTGTAAACCGCCCTGAGTCACCTGAAGGCTGAAAAGGGCAGTATACAAATACAGTAAATAAATAAATAAATAAATAAATAAATAAATAAATAATACTTAGAGCAGAGATGTGGAATGTGTTGCCCCTTAATTCTGGTTGGAGTACAACTGTCATCATCCTGTAGCATAATTTAGTGGTTTCTTTGGCCATGGAAACCCACTTGGTGACTTTGTGCGAGTAACACATTCTCAGTCCACAGAAAACCCCATGATAGGTTCACCTTAGTGTCACTATAAGTCAGAAGTAACTTGAAGACACTTATCAAAAAAGCCACATTTCCTCCATTTCTGGGTTAGAAAACTAGATTCAAATTCTGATGAGGAAATGCAACTCTTTAGATTATTACATAGGGTGACTACTATCATACTAAGAACCTACAACTCAAATCTTTGGACCACTTCATTTAGTGCCATCTATACTGACTGACAGTAGCTCTTCAGGTGTTCACATATGGATCTTTTTCCTAGCCTTTCGTGGAGATGCCAATGTTTTCCCTTCCTTTTAAACTACCTTGCATGGTTGTTGAGAAATTAAAATGGGGAAGAGGAGGTAGCTGTGTGTGTTGCCTTAAGGTCCTTGCAAAAAAAAAAGATGGTCTTCACATTTCCGTTATGATTGATTACACTCAGATGTTCTAAGATTTTGGGGTGAGCAGTCTTCTTACTGACTATTTGCTGGTTCACAATTCCTCCATCACCCTTTTGCAAGAGGCTTGTTGAAGACATTAAAGTCTCCTGGTGTCTTTTCCATTCTTCGATTTCTTGTCTTTTCTTTTTCTCTTTTAAGCTTGGTCTCTTTCACTCGGCTTTGTCTTCTGTCACATTGCCTGTCGGTGAAAAAGTGCACGGCCCGAGACCTTCTGAGCTGTGTAATCAATTAACCTGAATAGATGGATGCTAGCCTGCGCGCACAGATCTTTCTTTTACAAAACTATAAACCCGGACAAGGAATCCCAAATACCAGAGTGTTTGGTATATATGAGCCAGAATAAAGAAAAACAGTCATGATATTCTGAAAATCAAAAATACAGTCTTACATGTTTCAGAAACAACCAAGCTTTATTTATTATTTACTAGCCATCCCCTGCTATGCGTTGCTGTGGCCCAGTCTGTTTATATGTGTTTTGTGTGTGTATATGTGTGTATATATTTGTGTATATGTGTGTTTATATAGATAGATAGATAGATAGATAGATAGATAGATAGATAGATAGATGATTTTGTGCATGCGGTGTAATGTAATATTTGGGGTTTTTTTGTGTGTAAATCTCTTATGTTGTGTTTTTTCAGTGTTTCTCTGAGTGATGGTCACTCATTGGCCTGATAGGTGTATTGTGTCCAAATTTTGTGTCAATTCGTCCAGTGGTTTTTGAGGTATATTAATCCCACAAACAAACATTACATTTTATTTATATAGATTTATTTTATTTGTATACTGCTTTTGGGAGATTCAAAGCAGTTTCCAATATATTCACAGCAAAATTCAATGCCTAACAAAACATAGTTAAATTTGAGTTAAGTTAAACATATTTAACAACACATTCATGTGTGTGTGTGTGTGTGTCTGTGTTTAGGAACTTAAATTCTCTTGAATACAGTAGAAAGTCATTCTGGAAAGTATGAATAGAATTTCAGCCATAAATCTGCTGAAACGAAGGGGTGGGGAAAAATATGCTTAATTTGGTTGGATTGTAGCCCTTGACTTCAAAATAATTTCTGTTGATTGCTATGAATTTCACACCAACATAGGAATATAGGATTAATAACATAAGTATCTTCTCCTTGTTGTTTTTTATTTAAATGGATTGGAGAGTGTACTGAATGGGCACTTTTACTGATTCTAAAGAAGGAAATGCTGGACATGATCCAGCTCACATTAAATGGATTTCAATCCTATTGATTTCAGTGGGAGGGATTTAAAACCAGCGAGACACCAAAGAAACGTACAAATTGGGACCCAGTAAAAGACTACTTTAGACAATGTAAAATAAAGATCATTATATAAAAATAGTAAGTCATAACTGAAGAAGGAACATCAAGGAGATAAAACATCTTCACATTACAGAAAAAGACATTAAAGACCAACAAAGAGTAGATGGAAGTCAACATTTTTAACATTATTTTTTATTTTTTATTTTTAACTTTTTTGGGGTAACTTTTTGTTTTTTTCCCTCTCTCTCTAGGGCAGTGTTTCTCAACCTGGGGGTCGGGACCCCTGGGGGGGTCACGAGGGGGTGTCAGAGGGGTCGCCAGAGACCATCAGAAAACACTGTATTTTCTGTTGGTCATGGGGCTCCTGTGTGGGAAGTTTGGCCCAATTCTATCATTGGTGGGGTTCAGAATGCTCTTTGATTGTAAGTGAACTATAAATCCCAGCAACTCCAACCCCCAAATGTCAAGGTCTATTTTCCCCAAACTCCACCAGTGTTCACATTTGGGCATATTGTGTATTCATGCCAAGTTTGGTCCAGATCCATCATTGTTATCTGGATGTAAGTGAACTACAACTCCAAAACTCAGGGTCAATGCCCACCAAACCCTTCCAGTATCTTCTGTTGGTCATGGGAGCTCTGTGTGCCAAGTTTGCTTAAATTCCATCACTGGTGGAGTTCAGAATGCTCTTTGATTGTAGGTGAACTATACATCCCATCAACTACAACTCCCAGATGACAAAATCAATCCCTCCCCACCCCATCGGTATCCAAATTTGGGCGTATTGAATATTTGTGCTGAATTTGGTCCAGTGAATGAAATTACATCCTGCATATCAGATATTTACATTATGATTCTTAATTGGAGTAAGATTACAATTATGAAGTAACAACGCAAATAATTTTATGATCGGGGGTCACCACAACATAAAGAACTGTATTAAGGGGTTGCAGCATTAAGAAGGTTGAGAACCACTGCTCTAGGGAGACTCCCCAATTCTGTTATCACTTTCTATTCTCCTACTCTTCTCTTACCTACAGCTAAAATGTTCTTCCAATTTCGTTGTAAACATGCTATATCTTTCTCAAATTTTGGAAATTCTATTAATAAAAATATTTTTTGAAAAACAGTGGGACTCACATATGCTTGAAATCAGTGGGACTTTCATATGCTTCCTTTTGTCACCACAGTGCCCTCTCATTTAAAATTAATTAAACAGTATAAACAGTGGGCAAGCACCCATCAAAGCAAAGTGTTTACAAATCCCATTTATTTTAAATCTGGACATTTAAGCCTACATCCAGTTTTTCTACTTATCTCAGCAAAGCTTTGTAAGAATGTTTACGCAGAAGTTAATCCCCAGTGGGAGACTCTCTTTAGCAAGGCTGCTTAATATTGTAATGTGATCAGTGCTTATACTCTTGGCCGGATTGGCCCCAATACTCTTGCAACATGGGAATCATTGTTATATGACATTCTCTTAACTCTTTGGGATAGGTTTGAGAGGGATCAAGCTGCAGCCAGAGAAATGAGCAACAAAGAGTAGCTAGGAAGATGTGCCCCCCCTCCTCCCGCTCTCCTGTCAATGGTCAGTTATAATAAAGGGAGAACAAAGTTCCTGAGCCGCCTGGGGTTCTTTTCAAGGCCTCTCTTCCCAGACGGGCAGGACTTCAGCCAGAAGCCAGCAGGCAAAACATTAGCAGCCACGCTTCCCAGCACTGGTTAACAGCTATCAATGGATCCATAACTCTTCGCCCTCTAGATATGGGGGTCATCTTTCAATACTACCCCACTGTCATATACAACGTTTGTCTTGTCCCACATTCAACTAATTGTGTCAATCGACGGGGTGATGCCATAATACGCATCGACAAAAGCACAATGCCAGCAATAATCTCCTGCTCAGTTGCTTTATTTCTTTAAGTGCTATTACAAAGTTTCCTGCAGTAAGAAGACCCAGGGAGGCTCCAACCTACCCAAACCTTACAGCAGCTCTCTGCATGGAAGCAGCGACACGATTGGCTTGTCACAATCAACCATGGAAGCAGACCTACCAAAGAGGAGGTTGCTGGGCCACAGTTATGACCTGGAACATTGCAAAGGTGGTGTTCCTTATAGCATTCCTTGTCTAGTTATTTTAAGACAGAGCAAGATTTAAATTGCTTTTTTGTTATTTATGTTGGATATATAGAGAGAGGGCATTTGGAACAACAAGCCTAACTATCAGAATGATTTGAAAATTGGAAGTTGTAATGTTATCTTCTTAAGATGAATAATTTCATAGCCGTAAAACCGATGTTCCCTCTGGGCTAAAAAAAAATTACATCGGCATTATATTAAAGGTGGACTTGGGTCTCAGGTTGTATTTTATTGCCCAAGTACCTGGAATCCATTTTTATGCAAGATATTAAGGATTATATTGCATATGATAGACCTGCACAATCTGTGGCAAACTGAGCTGGTTAGACCTAACCAGTCATGTTTTTTTAAACAAAATTATTATTATTATTATTATTATTATTATTATTATTATTATTGACTATATTTATACCCCACCCTTCTCACTCCAAAGGGGACTGAGAACGACTTACAAACTACGGCAAAAATTCAATGCTGCATCGTGCACATAACAATAAACATACCATATTAAACAGTTTAAACATGTAAATACAATAAAACAGATTAAAAACATACAAAGTCCTGGATCATGATTTTCATATTTCTTGATTTTCCCATAGTCATTATTCAGATTGCTAGGTTGAGGTTGAATTCCGTATTACCCTACTCCCTGAAAGCCTGTGTACAAAGTCGGGTCTTTAGCTTTTTCCTGAAGACCAGGATGGATGGGCCCAGTCTAATTTCACTGGGGAGGGAGTTCCATAGCTGAGGGGCCACCACTGAGATAGTCCTGTCTCTCATCCCTACCGGTCGCACTTGTGAAGGGGTGGGACTGAGAGCAGGGACTCCCCAGAAGATCTTAAAACTGTAGTTGTCTCATAAAGGGTTCGGACAGGTAAGTTGGACCAGAACCATTTATTATTATTATTATTATTATTATTATTATTATTATTATTATTTGTAGATTTTGTACATTTATTCCATCCATGTCATTAATCTATTACAACATTTCCCCAGCCTCTTCCTATTTCTCACTCTTCCCCCTTTCTATATTATCCACTCATTTATCTAATATATCTTAGTTCTGTTCACTCTTTCTTCTCCGTCTACACCAGTCTCATAACACAATTTCCATTATAACTTAAACTTCATCCATGAACTCAACTTTTCCCATCTCTGTACAATATTTACATTGGCTTTATAATTTTTTATCAATTCCATAAATATTGACTATTTCTCTTTAACTTTTCTCATTTTATCTTCTTTTTTATTTTCACAAGTGGTTGGACCTGATCAAACAAGTAATTGTTCCAATTTACCATATTACATTTTTTCCATCTTTCCAACCCTATGCTATTACCACCTTTCCTGCAAGAACCATCATTAAAAAAAATCTTGGTTTTTTACATCAGTCTTACTGATTCCCATCAGCATCAACTCCATATTTAGTTGAAGTGGTATTTTAAATAATTTCTCCATTTTCTTTGTTATTTGTTCCCAAAAGGCTTTTGTCTTTGGACATTCCCACCACATGTGAGCATACCATCCTTTGCTTAACCTACAGTGCCAACATTGAGCTAAGTGGACCTCATTTGTCATCAGGACCTACAGTTTAAGAAGCAATATTCTAGAGCAGTGGTTCCCAACCTGTGGTCTATGGACCACTAGTGGTCCACAAGAATGAAAATATGGTCCACGGCTTCACCATCATTGTACCATTGACTCGAAACCAGTGGCAATGAGAGCGACTGGTCTTGTGAAACCCTCTTATAGTGCTGAGGCAACGGGGATGTCGGGAGGGGAGTAGTAAAACATTACTACTACCACATCAGCTCTAGATTATTAAATATGGTTTTCTGTAGATGAGCAGATGGAGACTACTGGATGGCAAATGTTCTGTATCAGAAACTACAACCATTGTGGTCTATTCAATGCAGTTTTCTGAATCAGCACCAAATAACTAAACCAAATCTAAAGTTAACCAAAAATGGATTCGTAACCCTTTTGGTACTAATGTTGGGGAGTGGTCCCTGGTCATGTGGTCCCTGGTCAAAAAAGGTTGGGAACCACTGTTCTAGAGGATCAAAGGTAGCAAATCACTGGTCTATATACTATAACCAGGATGCTACACCAGTTACTTAGTTAAGTCTGCTTAAATAAGTAACCTCTCCTGGCCCGATATTATACTACACCGCAGAGTGGGCTGCTTTCCCCCCATGTAGCTAATACTCAGCAAAGTAGATCAGTGAAGGCTGTAACACAATTGTGACTAGCATTTGTGAATATAGAACTACATCAAATGCTCTGTTGGTGAGGTTTATTAGTCCTCTACATCAAGTTTCACAGCTTCTTGAGAGAAGTGACTGCAACCAATTGTAATTTATTATAACTTCTTTTTGTGTCTATACTTTCATCGTCATCGAAATCAATGCTCAGCAAAATTAATAAAATATCAAAACAAAAGACCACAGATTGAAGGAAGATTGAATCATCAGCATGTGGATATTTTCTTAGACACTCAGCTCCCTTTTCCTAATTTTGTTAAAGCTGAAAGGATTCACATTGATCTTGTTTGGTAGAAATGTAAGTATACTAATGAACTGATGAAAATTTACTGACATGTTTCAACTTGTCGTATTTCCACTACTTGCGATGCTATCTTTTTTTTGTCCTTTTGCTGTATTATCAAAATCATTGTAAATAAAAACATAAATATTTGTAGGTTTTGTTGTATCCTAGTTTGTTTGAGCTAAAGTAACAGACAGATGGTGATTTTTGAACCTGAACGGTAATTTAAAGCCTCCATATGCCTCTGATCCATGTCCCTCTTTCCAGTAAAGCATACACCAACAACCTACTTCTGTTCTAGTCTTAAATTACAGGTTTTTAAAATCTGCTACTGGGAAATACCTTCATCAAAGCCAACTAAAACGTTCAGACTGGAATAAAGCAACGCAGAGATGGAAAGGAAAAAAGGTTGGTTGTGATGGTGAGGTACACAAACCTGACTTTTGTACATAGAGGGAATTTCAAGTTCAGAGAAAATCTGACTTAAGGAAGTGCTGGTTGATGGAGCAGGTTGCCTGCTGCTTGGGAGCTGTCCTTGGTCCTGGTCTTTCTTCACTACCTTTTCTTTTATTATTATTTGCTGTCTTTGCCTAGGTTCGCATAGGTTGCATGCTTCTGGCCCCATAATGGAAAGATCTCTGATTTGTTCCTACATCACAGATACAAAGGAACGTCTACTGGTGATGAGTGTACTGCAAAGCCCCCAGAGAAGATGTATTTATTTGTTTGATTGTTTGTTTACAGTATTTATATCCCGCCCTTCTCAGCCCGCAGGAGACTCAAGGAAGATTACAATGTACATATATATGGCAAACATTCAATGCAAAAAAACCCCCCTCTAAAATTACAACAGCACAACAGAGAGGAAACGAACAAGGACATCTAATCACCTCTCAACAAAAATTTGCTCTAGGCACTGTCAGGCCATTATATGCTAATCAAGGTAGTCAGTTGAAACATTCACACCTAGCTCCAGCAGACAAGAGTCCTTTGTCCCACCCTGGTCATTCCACAGATATATAAACCCTTTTTCCTTGTTCCAACAGACCTCACTACCTCTGAGGATGCTTGCCATAGATGCAGGCGAAACGTCAGGAGATAATGCCTCTAGACCATGGCTATATAGCCCAAAAAAACCTACAACAACCCATGAAAGCCTTCAACAATACATTCAATGCCATAGACACACAACATATATAGACAGATACACAGAGGCTATTTAATATTCCAGCTTTTTCATGAGGATATTCTGGCCACCAGGGGAGCTGTTGCTTCACTGTCCATCTGTGACACTGATGAAGTACTTCCTCATTCTTTTCATGCTTGCTGGAGATTTTTATGGCATTGTAAATTAGCCTCCCCGCATAAGTGGCACCTAAATTTCCTACTTGACAGATGCAACTGTCTTTCAGGATGCAAAGGTCAACAGCAAGTTACACAAATTGGTTGGAAGCTCACTCCGACCCAGTCTGGCTTCGAACTCATGACCTTTTGGTCAGTAGTGATCTTAATGCAGCTGACTCCCAACCAGCTGTGCCACAGTCCTGGTTTCTATGGAAAATCATGCTTTAAGGATGAAAAATATGCAACATGCCCTATTTGAGTGCCTTCTTTTAAAATGGACTTAACATTTTTTTTATTGCTCTGTTGCCAACATTTGGTGACATGATGGCAACATTAACAACATCAGGAGGTGGCAGTGCAAAATGGAATGGAGCACTTGGCCCATGGAGTTCATGTTGATCATTTCTGCTCTACATAAACAATACAATGCTTGTGGAGGAGGAGCCCTTGAGCTACCGTATATACTTGAGTATAAGTCGACCCAAATATAAGCCGAGGCACCTAATTTTACACACAAAAAACTGGGAAAGTGTATTGACTCGAGGATAAGCCGAGGGTGAGAAATGCAGCAGCTACTAGTAAATTTCAAAATAAAAATAGATACCAATAAAATTATATTAATTTAGGCATTAGTAGGTTAAATGTTTTTGAATATTTGCATAAAACTGTAATTCAAGATAAGACTGTCCAACTCTGATTAAACCATTATTCAAACCTTCTTCAATGTAAATATACTTACATGTCCTCCAATAATAATAAATAGAGTAAATTAATAATAATAGAGTAAAATAATAAATGTAATAATAACAACAATAATAAAATAATAAATGTAACAACAACAACAACTACAACAACAACAAAGAAAAATAATAAATAACATTGACTTGAGTATAAGCCAGGGGAGACTTTTTCAGACTAAAAAAAGGACTGAAAAACTAGGCTTATACTCAAGTATATACAGTATTTAGAACTGATCCTCTCTGGTTTAGCTCTGAAGACACTCAAAGTCCTTCATTATGCGTGGATGCCATGTTCCTAAATGGCAGGGAATCCCTGTAGAAAGAACAGGGTCTCAAATGAGGAGACTTTACACACAACAAAGATATAGTGGTATGATTTCTCTTTAACAGCCACAGCAGCATGCTGTAATAATAATAATAATAATAATAATAATAATAATAATAATAATATCTTTATTTATATCCTGCCACCATCTCTCTAAAGGGGACTCAGGGTGGCTTACATGAGGCCAAGCCCAATAATGCAATTACAATAAAATGAATGTTGTTGTTGTTTTTCATTCGTTCAGTCATCTCCGACTCTTCGTGACCTCATGAACCAGCCCACGCCAGAGCTCCCTGTCGGCCGTCACCACCCCCAGCTCCTTCAAGGTCAGTCCAGTCACTTCAAGGATGCCATCCATCCATCTTGCCCTTGGTCGGCCCCTCTTCCTTTTACCTTCTACTTTCCCCAGCATAATTGTCTTCTCTAGGCTTTCCTGTCTCCTCATGATGTGGCCAAAGTACTTCAACTTTGTCTCTAGTATCCTTCCCTCCAATGAGCAGTCGGGCTTTATTTCTTGGAGGATGGACTGGTTGGATCTTCTCGCAGTCCAAGGCACTCTCAGAACTTTCCTCCAACACCACAGTTCAAAAGCATCTATCTTCCTTCGCTCAGCCTTCCCTAAGGTCCAGCTCTCACATCTGTAGGTTACTACAGGGAATACCATGGCTTTGACTAGGCAGATCTTTGTTGCCAGTGTGATGTCTCTACTTTTTACTATTTTATTGAGATTGGACATTGCTCTCCTCCCAAGAAGTAAACGTCTTCTGATTTCCTGGCCACAGTCTGCATCTGCAGTAATCTTTGCACCTAGAAATACAAAGTCTGTCATGGCCTCCACATTTTCTCCCTCTATTTTCCAGTTGTCAATCATTCTTGTTGCCATGATTTTGGTTCTTTTGATGTTTAGCTGCAACCCAGCTTTTGTACTTTCTTCTTTCACCTTGATTAGAAGGCTCCTCAGCTCCTCCTCGCTTTCGGCCATGAGAGTGGTGTCATCTGCATATCTGAGGTTGTTAATGTTTCTTCCAGCAATTTTCACCCCAGCTTTGCATTCATCAAGCCCCGCACATTGCATGATGTGTTCTGCATACAAGTTAAAAAGGTTGGGTGAGAGTATGCAGCCTTGCCGTCCGCCTTTCCCAATCTTGAACCAGTCTGTTGTTCCGTGGTCAGTTCTGACTGTTGCTACTTGGTCCTTGTACAGATTCCTCAGGAGAGAGGCAAGGTGGCTTGGGATGCCCATCCCACCAAGAACTTGCCACAATTTATTATGGTCCACACAGTCAAAGGCTTTAGAATAGTCAATGAAGCAGAAATAGATGTTTTTCTGAAACTCCCTGCCTTTCTCCATTATCCAGCAGATATTGGCAATCTGGTCTCTCGTTCCTCTGCCTTTTCCAAACCCAGCGTGAACATCTGGCAGCTCTCGCTCCATGTATTGCTGGAGTCTTCCTTGCAGGATCTTGAGCATTACCTTACTGGCATGAGAAATAAGGGCCACTGTACGGAAGTAAAATGAATACAAAAGAGCAAAAATAACAACACAATAAAATAAGGCAATAAAATAAGTGAACATAAGAACAAAACAGAGCAGTGCAAAATACAGTAACAAACACACACAATGGGCGTGTCAAATGTACACATAAAATGATAAAATTCTGGATGACATAATAATGAAAAAGATGTATTTGTAAGGGAGGAGCTCGTAGAGGATGGGACAGTGGAATCAGGTCTTCAAAAAGGTAAGGGGAAGTGTAATATGAGGACAACTTGTGGGAGAAGAGAACAGGAAAGAAATATGTGGTCACTCTCCAAAAGCACACTGAAAGAGCCAAGCATTTTGGATGCCTCAACCTGTAACTGAATAAAATACTAAGCCGGTATAGTTCCTTTAAGCACTTGCTGAATAAGGAGATAAAAATCATACAATCATAAAGCTGGGAGGCAGAAATGGTTCAGTCTCACTGAGGTCAACAGAAACGACAATGTCTTTTGGAACTGGCCAGTCATTTCCTGGGATTAGATAACGTTTAAGCCAATTACAGGAGACAGGACAAAATGTATCCATATTTTAAAATAGTTTGCTTTTGATTTCTTATGCTTTTCTGTGAAATCTCGGATACCTTTCAAAGGCTGGATATCAAAAGATAGTTTCATTGAACATGACAATCTCTATGTCCCAATTTTCTTTCCTTTTGAATTGAAGCATACATGCATGAAATAGATTTACCTGTGGGAATAAGCTCACTGAAGTCAACAAGGAATACTTGTCTGAAGTCATTTGTATGCACAAAAGGTTAGCAGGATCAGCAGACATTTGAGCAGGAAATGAATTATTGGGAGAGGATCACAGAGGAGGGCTTTTAAAATCCCTAGTTACTGTGAGCTGGAATTATTGACACAAATATCATGAAACTTGATATTACACTAGGGAAGCTAATGTATAAGAAATAATTACCAAAATGTTTGGGAAATAAAATATTTGATGAATCAACAAAGCAGCTAACGTCTGAAGTGTGTAAAATTGGTATCGGACTAATTTTGAATTAACTGGAATCAAATCAAATTAATTATAGGAAGAAACATTTAAACCAAAATCCAATTGCTAGCCTCCACCAGAATAGGCCCATTCAATCAATAGGATTTACATAAGTGTTGATTTACCATTCAATAGGTTTATACTACTTGAGACTAACAATTGGATTTAGACATATTTTATTTTATTTTTAGCCGCTTTTCTCTTGGCATCCAAGTTAAGAATAAAGTACACTGAAATCCTATTTGATACAAAATTTTTACAAAGCAATAAATAAAACACTTTTTTCGGGCTATATGGCCATGTTCTAGAAGCATTCTCTCCTGACATTTCGCCTGCATATATGGCAAGCATCCTCAGAGGTAGTGAGGTCTGTTGGGACTAGGAAAATGCTAGAAATAAATAAATTAAATAAATTAATTTTATATATTTATTTCTAGCATTTCTACCCCGTCCTTCTCAACCCCCAAAGGGGAACTCAGGACATCTTACACTTGGCAACAATTCGATGACATTATGTATAACAAATACAATAAAACAACAATTAAAACAATAAATAGAGCATTAATTAAAACCATAAAAACAGTAATGTCAGCCGTATCACCATTCCAGTCGAATTCACATCCAAAGTGCTATTATGCCTGCTGTCCAAAAGCCTGGTCCCAGAACCATGTTTTTAATTTCTTCCTAAAAGACAGGAGGGATGAGGTCGATCTTATCTCATTGGGAAGTGAGTTCCATAGGCAGGGAGCCACACCCGAGAAGGCCCTGTCTCTCGTCCCTGCCAGATGCATTTGCGACACTGGCAGGAGCGAAAGCATGGCCTCCCCGGATGAACTTAAACTGCAAGGTGGGATGTAGAGAGAGATGTATTCGGACAAGGAAGCTGGGCCAGAACCATATAGAGCTTTATAGGTCAGGACCAGCACTTTGTATTGAGCTCGGAAGTGGACCGGCAGCCAGTGGAGCTGACACAGCAAGCAGGTGGTATGCTCCCTGTATGCTACCACAGTCAGTAATCTGTCTGCCACCCATTGGACTATACTAAGAAATAATAAATATTTGGCTGATATCCTTTACGGCAGTTGTTATAGCTGGCTTTTCAAGCAAGCTGTAAGGGATCAGGTCGGGAGACAGAACATAGTTATGTGTCTCATTTATTTATTTTATACCTAAAGTAGCTTGGGTACTTGACGTTACCCGGGTTATTTGAAAAAGTCACTTTTTTAATTGTACAAAATGTATAATGTCTGTTTACAGGACTTGCTCTCTGTATGCCCAACGGGATGCCGGGGTGCCTCAGCTGAAGGGCCCTTTAGATTTCCCAACACAAAGTTTTATTGAGACTCAAGATAAGTTCAACAAAGTTCTTTATTTGGGCTTAAATCTTCAAACAAATGAATTAAACACTTTATAACCTTGAAAAATCTGCCAACAAGGGGCAGGCAACTGGTAAACTGTTCCTTTCTTCCTTAGGGAAATCCTTTGACCCCTCCCTGGGCAATCTCTCTTTACCTTGCTGGTGTGAGGCCCCTACTCCCGGGTCCAAGCTGCTTTATGGATAGCCTGAATTGTCCCTTACCAGGCAAGGTTCCTGTAGATTTACCAAGCTGAAAGGTGTCCTTTAGTTTCTCCATGAAGGGTGTAGGAACTGTTTCTTTACTCCCCAGTAGAGCTGTGGATCTATTTCTTTAACCCCCAGCAAAAGCTGGCTGTATTCCCCCAGCAAAAGCTGTGGAAATTCCTTTACTTCCCCAGCAGAGCTGTGAGAAGTGAAGCTTTTGTGCAGGTGGGAAAGAGAATCCCACACGTCCTGCTGTTAGGCTTCAAACAGTGAGACTGAACAAAGGTTCTCCTTTTCCTCCAAAACCCTGGGAAAAGGGGCGGGTCTAATGATTCTAACGATGATTGCCAAGCTGTTGTCCCTATGATTGCAACCTGAAGGAAGCTACCTTATTGCAAAATGCATGGCTTAAATAGATTCATGCAAACTAGCAGTGCAAGAAAAGGAATTCAAATCTCCTGGCACTGATGTGCCAGCACAGAAGTGGAACAATGGCTTCAAACTACAAGAAAGGAGATTCCATCTAAACATTAGGAAGAATTTCTTGACTGTGAGAGCTGTTCAGCAGTGTGGTGGAGGCTCCTTCTTTGGAGGCTTTTAAACATAGGCTGGATGGCCATCTGTCGGGGGTGCTTCGAATGCAATTTTCCTGCTTCTTGGCAGGGGGTTGGACTGGATGGCCCATGAGGTCTCTTCCAACTCTATGAATCTATTCTATTCTCTGATTCTATGTAGTATAAACAAAGGACTGCTAAACCACCCTCCAAGACCTCACTTTCCATGAATGATAGAAGTCAAAATTATTCTTATCATAGGATAAAATGGAAAGCTGGCATGGAAAGACATGGGAGAAGGCCTTCTTTGTGAAGCCACACTTATGGAACACGTCCCAACTGGAGACTTCTAAGAGAAGGGAGAAATACCTGCTTTGAACTGGGTTTTCTGAGTCCACACTGCCATATAATCCAGTTCTGTGTGGATTTGATACAGTTGTGTGAAAGGGGCCTTCAGTGGGAGAGTTACACACTCAAGTTCCATACAAAGGGGCTCCCCTAAGATCATGAAATGGAGAGATCCTGTTCAGCAGTGGAACTCTCTGCCCCAGAGTGTGGTAGAGGTTCCTTCTTTGGAAGCTTTTAAACAGAGGCTGGATGATCATCTGTCTGGGGTGCTTTGTATGCAATTTTCCTGCTTCTTGGCAGGGGGTTGGACTGGATGGCCCATGAGGTCTCTTCCAAATCTATGATACTATGATTCTATGTCCAAACCCATCATGTGTTTGTATGTGCAGAGAGAAAAAAAACATGTAATGCAGGTGCCTGTTAAGCACAAAGGATCAATCCATTCCTTCCCACTCCTTTTCCAGCTCTTTTCAGAAAGTAAATCTATCTTGTAAATGAATAGCTACAGGAAATCAGTTCTCTATTCATAGAGCGCAAGCCACTACTTAAAAGCAGCTGCTTGAAACATGTAAAGCTCATTGGCATCCCTCTAATATGTCTCTAACGGCGCAGTGGCCATCCATCCCATATACACACAAACATCCGCCTTACCCAGAGCGTAATTGCAGATAATTCAATGTTCAGATTCGATAATGGATGCTCAAATAAATATGAGAATTCCAAGCAAATTTCTGCAAATGAAAAAAGATTTCCTCTGACATAATGGCCTGGTGCAAGGCTGTCTATAATGAGCCCTAATTTGCCTGAAAGAGCATTTTGAAGGGGTTGATCCATCCACTGGCAGAGCAGCGAACTGCTCCGAGATGAGAAGCAATGAGCCAGCCTGCCTCGTCTCCAAGGAAATTACGCCACGAGCCAGCCAAATTTCTGACAACTTCCATAAATTATTTCGGATTTTCATATTTCAAATTTCATCTGCATTCATCATGTGCATTTGACTGGGGGAAAATGTCTAGGTGGAGGCTCTGCCAGTATTCAGTGCAGCAGTCCCAGGAGCCTGCCCTGGGACGAGATAATTGAATTTAGTTTTGATTAGATTATTCTTCCTGCAGTCTACTGCCAATCTGAAGTATTGTGCCTTCTCTTCTACTTAACCTTCCTGCCCTGCGCCTGTTCCAGCTTGCATGCAGCTCTCTGTATTGTAGAATATATTTGAACAATCAAACTTAGGAGTTATTATTTTGCTTTCCATTGTCCATCCTTATAAAGGCACACATCTTTCACTGTGTTCCTTCTTCCCAGAAATCAGATTACCTCTTTCCCCTCTTTTCCTTATGTTTTTTCCCCTTCAAAGTTTATAATATTGTTTACCATTTTCAGTGGAAAGTGCCCTGTAATTTGGAAGATGGGGGAAGGATTTCGAATCGTTACTGAAATCTCTCGACGACACAATATATCGTAAATATGAACAATCTTATAATCATCACAAGGAAAGACCCAAGAGAGTAGGAACAGATACGTAATGAATACATCCATCTATTATAGGTAAACAATTATCGATAACCAAAGGTCTTAATCAACACCTTTACTAAATGGCCATTTGCAAAAATACAACGGGAAGTTGGAATGAAGTTGAAATTCTGAATATAAATTGTCCGCAAAATTATAAGAAAACATCAACAAGATCTCAAAGTTGCTCCAAGTAGGATGTATTACATATCCTTCTCCTAATTTCCTTTGAATCATATTTGAATATATGTCCAATTCAATTAACAGCAAAGGTGAATGCTACCTGGTGTGTTTTAGTAATAAACACTCAGTAGGATGCATGCCAATAAAACAATATAATGTAATATAATATATTGTATATAATATTATAATGTAATGCAATATAATACTACTAATAATACGATATTATAATTATATATTTATATTACTAATAATATTACAATATAATGGTATAGTACAATATAATATATATATATTTTGTTGTGTCAGGAGTGACTCCTGGTGTGAGAGAATTGGCCGTCTGGGGACGCCTGGATGATTTTGATGTTTTTATCATCCTTGTGGGAGGCTTCTCTCATGTCCCGGCATGAGGAGCTGGAGCTGATAGAGGGAGCTCATCCGCCTCTCCCCGGATTTGAACCTGCGACCTGTCGGTCTTCAGTCCTGCCGGCACAGGGGTTTAACCCACTGCGCCACCGGGGGCTCCTAATATAATAATAATAATATTATAATATTTAATATAATAATAATAATATAATAATATTTAATACTGTATTGTCGAAGGCTTTCATGGCTGGAATCACTAGGTTCTTGTAGGTTTTTTCGGGCTATAGGGCCATGTTCTAGAGGCATTTCTCCTGACGTTTCGCCTGCATCTATGGCAAGCATCCTCAGAGGTAGTGAGGTCTGTTCCAACAGACCTCACTACCTCTGAGGATGCTTGCCATAGATGCAGGCGAAACGTCAGGAGAAATGCCTCTAGAACATGGCCCTATAGCCCGAAAAAACCTACAAGAACCATATTTAATACTCCTAATATAATAATACTCCTAATATAATAATACTCCTAATATAATAATAATAATACTCCTAATATAATAATAATATTATAATATTTAATATTATTATTATTATAATATAATAATATTCAATACTGATATTTTACTATGCTAATAATATAATATATTGTATGTATATATATATATATATATATATATATATATATATATCTTGTAAGCCGCTCCGAGTCTCCTTCGGGGTGAGAAGGGCAACATATAAATGTTGTAAATAAATAACATAATCACATATGTACTACAATGTTTGTGGTTGTTATTTTTGTTCTTTCAGAAAACCCAACTGCCTTTCTGCATGTTTGTGTTGTGGAATTTGTAGACTTCATGTTATAGCCTCCGTTCTTGGAAATGCATTCAAATTAAACAAAAGCATTGCTTTACTTTAAGTAACATCTATCACTTCCCCTATTATTGGTTTATTTCTTTTTCAAAAATAGGACGATTCGATGCTATTGGGTCTGAGCCGAGGAGTTTAGGTACTTTATTGTTCTCCATTTCGATGAAAAACAATTGAATTGGTGGCTGTGCTATTGAGTTTTGCTCGGTAAATATCTCGAAATCAGATCTTTGTAAGAAACTATCAATAAATCTAGTCTAAGAAAAGTAATAAGATACAAATATGAGCAGGACCTTTGCAAAGGAAATACTACAAAGGGAGCAAGCCCATAAAATGCACAACAAAACGGGGCTTTCCCCTTTGTGAAGGATGGAAATAATGAGAGGGTGGGGAAGAGATGAATCGCATGTTATTTGCAACAATATAGTTTAGATCCAAAGCGGATTGAAGACAATGATCACACAGAATGTTCTCATATCCTTTGTCAATAGTCATGTGTGGTTTTAAGGAGTCATTAGCAATAAGCTTAGAATCTGCTGAAAACAAAGCCTTTCAGTACATGATATCGTTTGGAGAGCGAACAACACGGAGACCACAGCAGAGAAATCTACGCTTGGCTCTCTAAACCATTTATGTTTCAACCTGATCAGCTAATAGGAAGGTATTAATTTCATGATGAGTTGTATTGTGGGCCTGATCCTTCCCGATAAGCTTTGTCAGCTAGGGTTATATTGGCTAAGGCAGCCTGTTGGATTTGCTGGAGGAATCGCTCTTTATGCCAGATGAGGATTTAAAGCAATAGACACATTCAATGAGAGAAATACAACATTTTGAGCTTTATGCTCATAGTACTTAAGAGATCCTTTTGATATGAGTTTACAAAGCATACAGTGCTTATCTCTTCTGTTTGATATTATTATGTTATTTTGCACTGTTTATTTTATTTTATTTTGTTACTTTATGTATTTTGTAGGCTTGGGTAACCACGGAAAAATTTGGTTCTAAACTCGTTTCGTTTTTAGGGGGCCCTTGCGTTTTGTTTTTTTAAATAATTCTAAAATTTTCCTTTTAAAAATTTCGAAATTTACAAAATTTCGTAAAATTACGAATCTATTCATTAATGGCGGACGAGATTGCACAATATGTTAAAAAAAACCTCCAAATGGGATAGGGGGAACTTCTGAAGCTTCCCTCTCCCTCTGTTGTTGACTGTTGGTGTGATAAAACAAACAACAACTATAAAACTTGCACCAGAAATGCAAAAATAATTATGAAATAATTACGAAATAATTACGAAATAAAATTACAAAATAATTACGAAATACATTCAAAAAATTGTTTCGAATCTTAATTACTCCTCACACTATTCCTGCATGGCTCAATATTGGATCGTAAGCTAATTTAAATACGAATTAATAACCAGTTACAGAATTAACGAACGAAACCTCCCAAGCCTAGTATTTTGTTTCTGATGTAATTTTTCTGTTGTTTTGTGTTTAACTTTGCTGTATTATTTTGGGGCTTGGCCTCATGTTAGCCACCCCGAGTCCTCTTTGGGGAGATGGTGGCAGGGTAAAAATGAAATTATTATTATTATTATTATTATTACCAATTTTATCAGAAAGGAGCAGGTACCTTCATAAAAGAGAATAATCAAAGGATTATATATATATATATATATATATATATATATATATATATATATAAATGTAATGTTTGTGGGATTAACAGAACTCAAAAACCACTGGACGAATTGACACCAAATTTGGACACAAGACACCTAATAACCCAATGTATGTCCTTCACTCAAAAAAAATTTGATTTTGTCATTTGGGAGTTGTAGTTGCGGTTCACCTACAATCACAGAGCATTCTGAACCCCACCAACAATAGAATTGGGCCAAACTTCCCACACAGAACCCCCATGTGGGCCACAGCAACGTGTGGCAGGGGACGGCTAATCTATATAAATAAAAATGTAATGTTCGTTTGTGGGATTAACATAACTCAAAAACTATTGGACGAATTGACACCAAATTTGGACACAATAAACCAATCAGGCCAACGAGTCACCATCACTCATAAAAACACTGAAAAACACAGCAGAAGGGACTTAAAAAGAAAAAATAAACCCCAAAAATTAAATTACAACACATGCGCAAAACCACACATATATGCAAACATATATACAGAAATATATAAATACAAATATATACACACAAAAAACACATATATACAGACTGGGCCACAGTAATGTGTGGCAGGGGAGGCTATATATATATATATATATATATATATATATATATATATATTCGTTTGTGGGATTAACAGAACTCAAAAACCACTGAGGGAATTGACACCAAATTTGGACACTATACCCCTAACAGACCAATGAGTGACCATCATTCATACCCCCCCCCCCAAAAAAGTGAAGAAGACTTAAAAACTCCAAAAAGCTAAATGACAAACAGCTAAATGATGATACAGGAAAAAAGGGAAGGAAGAGGGAGGAAAGGAGAGAGAGAGAGAGAAGAGAAAGAGGGAGGAAAAGAAAGAAGGAAAAAGAGAAGGAAGCATGGAAGCAAAAACAAAGGAAGGAAGGAAAGAGGTAGAGAAGGAAGAAAGGAGAAAAAGAGGGATGAAAAGAAAAAGGGGGGAAGGAAAGAAAGAGGTAGAGAAGAAAGGAAGAGAAAATAAGAAAAAAGGAAAGGAAGGAAAGAGGGAGGGAAGGAAAGAAGGAAAAACAGAAGTATGGATGGAAGCAAAAAGGGAAGGAAGGGAAGAGGTAGAGAAGGGGAAGGAGAGAAGGAAAGAAAAAAGGGAAGGAAGGAAAGAGGGAGTAAAGGAAGGAGGGAAAGAAGGAGAGAAAGAAGGAGAGAAAGAGGGAGGGAAGGTTGGCCACAGCAATGTCTGGTGGGTACAGCTAGTGTATGTATGTATGTATGTATGTATGTATGTGTGTCTGTCTATCTATCTATCTATCTATCTATCTATCTATCTATCTCACATGAATGAGGGACAATACAGCATACAGAGTGAATGTGTAAGAATTCAGAAACTAATTAAAAACGCTTGCAGAAACCACTGAGCTTAGGTGATTCCCAATTGCTGTATTTTAGATATATTATTTTGGATTTTTTGAAAAATTACACATGAGGTAAAAAGACATTGCTACACTGAGACAAAGAAAAATGGAAATGTTTTGTTGGACAAAATTGGGGTCAACAAAAGAATCCAGGTATTCTTGGTACTCCGTATGCATATACTTAGTAACGAGAAAATTAACTGCAGAGACCGAAAGTGTGACAAATAATGTATTTGCAGCCTAATACGGGCTTAATTCAGGCATAATACAGGCTTAATTCCAATTATTAGTGGGGGAGCCTGGAGTACATTATTATTTAAAGGCACACAAAGCTAAATAGTTTATACAACATGAACACGTAATGTGGTTAAGTGTAGTTAATGAAAATGAGTATTCATAATCATGTTCCGTGAAATGCAATAGAAATTGTACTTGTTAAATTAAATAGACTTCCATATTTGTGTGTGAGAGGTTTTTTTTTATTGTGTATCATATTAGTCATCACACGCAGATAATAAATCCTGTTTTAAATCTGTAAATCGTCAGCTGGACAAATTGGAGAAAATACTAACCCATCTCTAATGGGTTTCCTTGGAGTCGATGCGATAGGACCAGCCACAGACTGAGACAGCAGTCTGGAGCCGAGTTTAAATGTCAATCTGAGCAGCTTTTTACAAGAGTTTTCTGGCACCTGTGCTAGCAGCATTTGCACCATCAATACTATACCCTCCTCAGCCATGGATATTCATATAGATGCTCCAATAGGCAGAGCATCCCAGTTTAAATATGGTGACAAGTGTATGGTTGGAACCAGGCATGGCTAAGCATTCCAGGGCCCTTCCACACAGCCATATAACCCAGAATATCAAGGCAGAAAATTCCACAATATCTGTTTGAACTGGGTTATCTGAGTCTACACTACTATATATACCAGTTCAAAGCAGAGAATGTGGGATTTTATTCAGCTGTGTGGAAGGGGCCTCAATCTCAATCCGTTTTTGCAAGCCAAGCAAATATCACATTTAATCCTGATCTAAACTACCAGCTATAGGTGGCTAAAAAAGAGGGCATTGCCTCCAAATTAGTATTCTGTCCTCCAGTGATATTGCAGTAATTTAGAATTTCAGTAAGGAAAAAGGTAAAGGTTTTCCCCTGACATGAACTCTGGGGTGTGGTGCTCATCTCCATTTCTAAGCCGAAGAGCCAGCGTTGTCCGTAGACACCTCCAAGGTCATGTGGCCAGCATGATAGCATGGAGCGCTGTTACCTTCCCGCCAGAGTGGTACCTATTGATCTACTCATATTTGCATGTTTTCGAACTGCTAGGTTGGCAGAAGCTGGGGCTGACAGCAGAAGCTCACGCCGCTCTCCGGATTCGAACCTGCGACCTTTTGGCCAACAAGCTCAGCAGCTCAGTGCTTTAACCCACTGCACCACTGCATTTAAATACACTGTTTATCCCACCAAAAAAAGGGGCAGTGTTACCAAGGAAATTAAAATACAGCAAATATAAGGAATCTAAACATAATAAATATAATAAATATAAATATAATAAATATGAGAAATCTAGATTTCAGTGTCATTTTGTGTGTGTGCAAAGCTAGAAAGTTGGGGATGAAGGAAATTTTTAATTTAAGGCAGCAAAATTCAAAATTCATAGTTGAAGGAGAATACCCATATTGAGTAACCCCCCCCCCCCCCGATTGCTGCATTCATGGATAACAAATATTGCATGCCAAAAATGCAAAATAATGCAGTTTTTATTATAATATTTACATTCAGAAGAGCTTGGGAAATTTATTTTCTAAAATAATTTAGTTTGGTTTAGTTCTCCAGCCCAAGAGCATTAAGTATCTCTTTTTTAAAGTATCCTTTTGCTTTACATTTTCTTTTTTAAAAACTAGTTATTTTCACTTGCTTAAAAATGTTTACTTGGTACTATTCCATTATTTGGATGGAGGACACAAGGGGGCCCTAGAGAGAAGAATAGTCCATTTTAGGGGGGAAGTTCCCCATTTTCAATTGTTATTCCTCCTCCCCACTTCCCATTTCATGAACGAGGGTCATTTCCATGGGTGGGGGGGAATAACAGGTAAACAGGGTGAAGTGGTTTTACTACTTCAATCCACCCTCCACCCTGTAAAATGGACTATCCTTCTCTCTCTAGTGCCCCCTTGTGGCCTCCGCCTGGATAATCTTTTCCATCTTTTGTTGGAAACCTCCCTGAGTCTCTCCTGGGGAGATATGGTGGGTTATAAATAAAGTATTATCTTCTATATATATAAATTTGTTAGGGGCATCCAACGAGGAAACAAAACTCAAAAACCTCCCAACGAAACTTAACCAAAATTCCCATGCCCATAACACAACCCACAAGGTACAAACATATCTTCTCAAAATGAAAAACAACACAACAACACACTCACAAAACGGCAAAACAACAAAACTCAAAAATCCCCCAATGAAACTTAACCAAAATCCCCGTGCCCATAACACAACCCACAAGGTACAAACATATCTACTCAAAATGAAAAACAACACAACAACACACTCACAAAACGGCAAAACAACAAAACTCAAAAATCCCCCAACGAAACTTAACCAAAATCCCCGTGCCCATAACACAACCCACAAGGTACAAACATATCTACTCAAAATGAAAAACAACACAACAACACACTCACAAAACGGCAAAACAACAAAACTCAAAAATCCCCCAACGAAACTTAATTAAAATCCCCGTGCCCATAACACAACCCACAAGGTACAAACATATCTACTCAAAATGAAAAACAACACAACAACACACTCACAAAACGGCAAAACAACAAAACTCAAAAATCCCCCAACGAAACTTAACCAAAATCCCCGTGCCCATAACACAACCCACAAGGTACAAACATATCTACTCAAAATGAAAAACAACACAACAACACACTCACAAAACGGCAAAACAACTAAACTCAAAAATCCCCCAACGAAACTTAACCAAAATCCCCGTGCCCATAACACAATCCACAAGGTACAAACATATCTACTCAAAATGAAAAACAACACAGCAACACACTCACAAAACGGCAAAAGAACAAAACTCAAAAAAACCCCAACGAAACTTAACCAAAATTCCCATGCCCATAACACAACCCACAAGGTACAAACATATCTACTCAAAATGAAAAACAACACAACAACACACTCACAAAACGGCAAAACAACTGAGCATGCGCATTGGCGCCCAGCCGCAAGTTCCCTGGCGCGCACACATGGCCTTCTGGCCAACGTTCCCTCTGCGGAAACCATGCCCACTCCAAGCCCCGCCGCGCCGCTTCCCGCACACACACACCCCCTGCCGCACACACACACGCAACCCCACTCCCCCCGCCGCCACACACACACACGCAACCCCACGCTCCATCACTCCCCCCACCGCCGCACACACACGCAACCCCACTCCCCCCGCCGCCGCCACACACACACACGCAACCCCACGCTCCATCACTCCCCCCGCTGCCGCACACACACACGCAACCCCACGCTCCATCACTCCCCTGCCCCAATCTTACCTCCTTTTACTTCACGCCACCTCCAAACCCCACCCCGCCCCTTCCCGCCCTGTCAAAATCTAGGAAAGACAGGAAGGAAGGAAAGAAGGAAGAAAGAGAAAGGGACGTAAAGAAAAAGGGGGAAGGAAGGAAAGTTAGAGGAAGAAGAAAAGGAAAGAAAAGGAAAGATGGAAGGAAAGAAAAGAGAGACAGCAGAAGAGAAAGAAAAAGGGGGAAGGAAGGAAAGAGATAGAGAAAGAAGAGGAGAAGGAAAGATGGGAAGGAAGGAAGGAAGGAAGGAAGGAAGGAAGGAAGGAAGGAAGGAGGGAGGGAGGGAAAGAAGGAGAGAAAGAGGGAAGATTGGCCACAGCAACACGTGGCGGGTAAAGGTTGTTATTTCTATTATTATTATTATGCTATTGTTCCTCTGAGACCCTTTTAGGGGGAATGGGAGAGGTGTCAGGTCCCGGAGGCAATGCATTGCATTATTGTTATTGATATGATGGTGGTGAAATAAAAGGAAATAAAAAGTGAAAGAAGGAAGCAAACAGGGAGGGAAGAAAGGCAAAGGAAGAAAGGGGGAGGGAATGAAGGAAAGAGAGAAGGATGAAACCAAGTAGTGAAAGAAGGAAAGAAAGAAAGAGGTAGAGAAGGAAGAAAGGAGAGAAAGGGGGAGGAAAAGGGGGAAGGAATAGGTAGGGACCTCTCTTTCATAATAGTCTAGATATCTACCTCAACTTTGATAAGTTTTACTATAGGCCACAGCAACGCGTGGCAGGGCACAGCTAGTTATTATATAATGGAACAGCACAGTTTATTTTTGCTTGATTAAAAAAAACCCCTCTGAATTGCAATTGCTTTGGTACAAAAGACATTCATGTCTGTCTTCTTGTCACCTCAACAGCCACAATAGAACATAAGGCAACACTTGAACCATGCAATATACCTCCTTCACCGAGTAGTGAGGTCACAGCCTTGTGAGTATGAAAATAACTTAAAGTTATTACTCCATCATGAAAGAAGTGAAAGGATCTCTTTTGAAGTCATGATTGTAATGTAATTTAGACCTTAGCTGTTGGGGAAAATCAAGTAAATTGTGTCTGGTATCCTGTTAGTGACTTACACAGGTTGATTTCCAAGTCATACCTCAATATTTCAAAGCAGAAGCTGCAATTCATTATCTTCCTTTTGCAAAAATCAAATATTTTAGAGATCCTACCTTTTCAGAGCTGTCCATCCTTAATATGAAAATGGAGTGGCCAGGTAAAAATTGAGGACAACGGAAAAGTATCTGGCTATATGTCCACAATCAGGCACATAATAATATAGGCATCCTTGTTGCATATCTAGGCCCAGACTGCATGTCTGAATGTATCTGCTAGTGTAGTTACTTTGTGGACTTAAGGTGTGCTATGTGTGAAAAACTTAATTCTGCCATCAGCCAAAGATGAATAACCATGGAGGAAGTGGGGGGGGGGGGGGGGGAAGAGACAATAGACAGTGACAGGATCTCATCACATTCAGCCTCCATGATGAATTTGGGCAGCATCAGCCCCGGCCACAAGCTGATGTTTTCCCATCCCTTTGGCATCCTATGCCAAAGCCCTGTTGTTCCTAACAAAACATGGGGAGGCTTCCGTGTTGGTGGTGGCAGAGGCCCACTATGCTACTGCCCCAATTTGCCCACGGAACCCCACTGGAAGTCACCCTATGTCATATGATGGGCAGCGTGAGGCTCCATGGGTGAACTGGGGCAGAAGCATCTTGGAACGCTTCTTCTGCCCTGTGTGATAAGGCTATATGTGCTGATACAGCTGTACCAGGAGCTCCAACTTTATTTGCTTTGTATTAAATGTTTGCTTGCAGTCCAAGGTTTCAGGGATTCTGCAGAACGGTGGCTTCCTTTGATTGCAGTTGTAGGGCAACTACGATGTCCATCATTGTTAAGTTTTGGTTCCGCTCCTTGTTCAGGGCAATTGGGAAGGGAAGGAAGCCATTTTTAGTTAGTCTCAGTAAGGAAAGCTAATTTAGAGGACGTGTACAAGCTTCTTCTGTACAAAAGTTTCAACCCTTAAGACTTTCCGGGGGAGAACAGTCTTAAGAGCATCCAAAGATTTCCAAAGATTTCCAGGGAAACAGCCCTAAAGCTTTGAGGAATTTCAGAGGGTAAACAGTTTGGAAGAACAAAGAACTCCAGCTGGAGAATCTACTGGCCTTACTGGTAGGTCCACTCGGTGCTCGAGACGCAGTTCGATCCGGTAGCAGAGCCCACATCAGTAAGACTTAGATTACAGTCATCCTGGGAGAAGTTAAAAGGGGGATTTTCCTTTAAAGTAAAGAAACAGTTATTAAAGACAATTGCCTGTCCCTCGTGGACAAGATTAAGGAAGCCACCAGTTGCATAAAGCCTGGAAACATTTGATTAACTTTATTGAAGACAATAGAAGTTTCTGTTTGATTGTTCATTAATAAAGGACTTTGTTATACTTCACAAGCCATCTAAAGACCATTTGTGGTGGAAAATCCTTGAGAACTTCTCTTCGGGGGGTCCTGGCTTCCTGCTGGGCTCAAGTTGACATCCTATTTTAAAAGCAATTCAATACAGGCCCATCGCGTGACAGAACACTATAAGACTAACTAACAAAATGAAGTTCAACAGTGACAAATGCAAGATACTCCACTTTGGCAGAAAAAATGAAATGCAAAGATACAGAATGGGGGACGCCTGGCTCGAGAGCAGTACGTGTGAAAAAGATCTTGGAGTCCTCGTGGACAACAAGTTAAACATGAGCCAACAATGTGATGTGGCGGCAAAAAAAGCCAATGGGATTTTGGCCTGCATCAATAGGAGCATAGTGTCTAGATCTAAGGAAGTAATGCTACCCCTCTATTCTGCTTTGGTTAGACCACATCTGGAATATTGTGTCCAATTCTGGGCACCACAATTCAAGAGAGATATTGACAAGCTGGAATATGTCCAGAGGAGGGTGACTAAAATGATCAAGGGTCTGGAGAACAAGCCCTATGAGGAGCGGCTTAGGGAACTGGGCATGTTTAGCCTGTAGAAGAGAAGGCTGAGAGGAGATATGATAGCCATGTATAAATATGTGAGAGGAAGCCACAGGGAGGAGGGAGCAAGCTTGTTTTCTGCTTCCTTGGAGACTAGGACGCGGAACAATGGCTTCAAACTACAAGAGAGGAGATTCCATCTGAACATTAGGAAGAACTTCCTGACTGTGAGAGCCGTTCAGCAGTGGAACTCTCTGCCCCGGAGTGTGGTGGAGGCTCCTTCTTTGGAAGCTTTTAAGCAGAGGCTGGATGGCCATTTGTCAGGGGTGATTTGAATGCAATATTCCTGCTTCTTGGCAGGGGGTTGGACTGGATGGCCCATGAGGTCTCTTCCAACTCTTTGATTCTATGATTCTATGATTCTAAGACTGTCATCTCCTTTTATCTAAGGACAGAGCCAGCCCTGGAGAACTATATGTCCACAGAGGGATAATACTGTACTAATTGCTTTGATGTGACCATAATTCTCAGTCTCTATGCAGGAAAACTACCTATGAAATTGATCAGAAATAGATTTCCATTAGTAATATGCATTCAGCAAGCCCTCTATATCCATGGATTCTGAATCCACAGATTCAGCCACCCACAACTTGAAAATATTTTTTTAAAAAAATGTTCACCCTAAAAGCAAATCTCAGTTCTAGCCAATGTATACAAGGGACACCATTTTACTATACCGCTGTATATAATGAGACCTAGACATCCATAGCGGATACTGCTTGTATTTAGGGAGAGAGATCAGTAAAAAATATTGAGGGATGGGTAACTTGACAGTTTCTTCTAGACTGATTCCCTTAGTATAATAGTAATGTGAATATTATGTAGTGCAAGTGACACATTATATGAAGGAAAGATCTGTACTTACTACTATGTTGTCATTGCTATCATGCATAGTATAAATAGTGCAGATTTTGCTCTGGGGTTCACCGTCCCCTTGATGCCTTGTTCTATGCAACCACAGAAGAGATGAATCAATGTATTTATTCCCTGAATAGCTTGCCCGAGGTCACATGCAAATAATTATTGCTGTTGGTTAAAAAGGGAAAAAGGAGCATCAGGAGCCATGACTCATCCTGGAAATAGGTGTGCAGTACAATAAGCTCTCCAACATTACGCTGACTGTGCCAGATAATCAAAGAGGAGCACATATGTCTAAAGAAGTGTCAATAAGTTTGACACCTGATATGTCACTTTAAGGGTTAGGAAAAAATAACAGAACAATAAGATCAACTCTGCATTAAGCCAGAATCCAAATAGGAATCCAGTTAACCTATTATTCCTTATCAACCCACATACAGTAAATACTATAGAGAGGACCACAAAATATTGGCACAGCCAAGCTGATTCACTTCCTGATCAAGGTTATCGTGTTCTCATTATGCAGCAGCACATCTGGCCTGGCCCACTGAGACCCCAAGAGTCCCTAATACATTAATAAGACTTACACCTCCTAGAATTTCATTTTGTTTGATTGACTCTCACACAGCTAGCCTTAGCTGCAATTTAAAAATGTTGTTTCGGGCCTCTATAAAATAGCAAAATAATCTGGATTCTCTTACAAAATACATAGGCTGCGAACATGCCTGCCACTCTCTCTACAAGAAGAGTCCCACTTCTGGTTTTTCCCCAGAACTAATGGTCATAGTTTTTGAATCTCAGCCTGGATCCAAAGATCAATTCAGAGTACTTCTAGACAACATCAAAATGTGGGTTTTAAAAGTGGGGCAAAAAAATCCTAGGACCTGACAGCAAGTCCACACTCAAACCTGTCAATCCTGGGAAATACTCCTCTGTCATCTTCACACTTTCATTTGAGGTGGATCAAGATGGAGGGTGGACAAGAGACATTCAGAGGAAGGGTTTTGTTTTGTTTTGGTTTTTTTTTTAAATCTGAGATGTGCTGGACCTCATATGCTCTCATGCGGAAATCACACAAGCAGATTTCTTATTCTCTTCACCCAACTCTAAATTAAGCTCTGTTTAATATTATAAAGAGTTAAAGAAAGGGATGGTGACCCTATGTATGTTATGTTACAGTAAGTTGCAACAGGATCAAGTATGTGTTAAAGAAAAACCTTATGATGTTAATTATCATGTGCAGCTGCTAATGTAGGTCAGCCAGCATGTTTGGGCCACACCAAGTGGGGTATAACTGTATGGATTTTAGAATACAGTTTGGAGAAGCAATACGCTGCTCTGAGGAGGAGAAGCAATATGCTACAATGCTGCTATGCTTTAACAGCGATACTCTTTGCTATGGTGGAATAGCTATTTATTCAAGGTTTATGTTTTGCTCTCTTATTTGAATGAAGATGATGATGTCTTATTCTGTGTTACTTACAAGGACTATGTAAGTTTGTTGCTGTTGGGGCTCAGCCTGAGTTTGAACCTGATTCTCTGTTTGTACCTCCTGATGCTAATGAAAATTTATTTACTGATGCTAATGAAAATGTACTTCTTGATGTCAATGATCCTGAAATTAGTAACAATGCTCCTGAAATTAGTGAGGAAGAAACTTCTGTAGATTTGGAAAATGAAAGTATCAGTGTTCATGAGAATGTTTCAGAGGGAAGCAATGACCTTTCACTCCCTTCTACACCTGGGAACCTTAATGAGAATAGAAGGGGACAGATCTGGCAAGACAGGAGTGAATCACTCAGCTTGCGAAGGTCTTCGAGATTAAAAGAAAAACAAACAAGGGCTTCAAAGCAGGGAGGCATATCACGAAACCAATTCCTCGGCTTTAAGTGCCTTCCGCCGGGCTGACTTTCTCAGTTCAGGCATCGTTTTAGATTGATGAAGACCTTGGCAGTTCTCCTGGTTCCTCTGGCCATCGTCTTGAGAGATTTCTAGGACATCAAGTACGGTTAGTGGATTGCTAACAGGTTCCAGTATTTTACAGTGTGGTTTTGGGTTTTTGATCTTGTTCATGGACATTCATGTTTGCTGATTTTGCTGTGGCTTTTGACTTTGCATTTTTCCTTTATTTTGTAACCATTTTTCATCAATAAAAAAGGATTGTTTTTTTCCCAGTCAAGTGTAGTGGATGGTTATCTTAGGGCCTCGTTTCCTGCTCTGGATTGCAACAGTTGCACTGTTTGATTTTGTATGCAACACTGTAAGTTTATGCCTCTGCTGATAAGAGTGAAGTTTTTCTGTTCCCCTTTTCCTCTTGCCTGTGTGTCTTTTGCATGGAACTTGGCTAAAATTTACTACTGCGCAACATGTTACACTCAGAAGAAGGGAAGGGCACATCCCCTCTGAACAAGTGCTGCCAAAAAAACCTAATGAAAGGGTCAACATAAGTCAGAAATGACTTGAAGGCTCACAACAACTACTACTAATACTAATAATAGAAACAATCATGAGAAAAGCTGGCAGGGCATGCTTATCATACAAAAGCTCCACTTTGTCAGTTCACCAGTTTAATTAATCTTATAGATTGAACATCTCAGTAGGTCTCCACAATCGTCTCATGCTCAGTAATTTTAATAGATAGCTAGAAAAGTCACAATTTTAACTGATCTGCTTCAGAACAGTCCCACTGAGAACTGCTATCATTGGAGCAAAGGAGTAGACTGCTGAGCATTGCCAAACACAGTCCATGAACACTGATCACCTTGGTGGATACTGCAAGTGCATCTCCAGGAGATCTTTGGAAAGTGAGGCTTTGAAAGAGAACAGATAAAATGGGCTAATGATAGGTGCTTTGTTCCTGCAGCTGAATAGTGGTATCCAAACCTCAGCAGCAAGCAAACAATGTTTGTTGTAAAGGAAACACAAACGATCACATTCCCTGCTAGTTTGAAATGCAGGAACCTCTTTGTTCAGCAACAAACAAGGCTGCTGGAGAGCAATTCTTCTTCACCCGCCATTAGATGTCAGTGCAGCAAATGGAAATTATAGATAAATGGCTTTAAAAAGAGGAACCATTACTAAAGAGGGTGGTGGTGGGGAAGCATCTCTATGTATAAATAGAGAGAATGATGACTTTTGCATGGAGCCTTCTCTAAAAGTGCCTGACCCACAATGCATTGCCGAATGTTTGGCTTACAGATACAAAGGTATTTGCTTTGCCTCAACAAAGCAGAAATGCTTTTGAAGGAGATGTTTGTGAAACCAAAAAGATTCCAAATTCTTCCAGAAATTCTTTGGAAATGGTAATGTGGATGCAAAAGTGTAAGAAAAAAAAGCCTACAATGAATTACATCCCCAAAGATGAACAACTTCCTCTTATTTATTATTTATTTATTTACAATATTCATATTCTGCCCTTCTCACCCTGCAGGGGACTGAGGGAGAATTACAATGTACATATACATGGCAAACATTCAATGCTATAGACACACAACATATATATATAGACACACAAAGGCTATTTAACATTCCAGCTTTTTCATGAGGGTATTCTGGCCACCAGGGGAGCTGTCACTTCACTGTCGATTTGTGACACTGATGAAGTATGAGGGGGTATTTTTAAAGTAAGGTCCGTTTGAACATAAGTACACAACAAAAGTTTATTTCAAAAAAGTAAATTTATTTTCAGAAAGTACATATTTCACTCTATTTTTTGACATAGTTGCCAAGTTTGTTCAAACACTTATCATACCTCTGAACCAATTTTAAAATACCCTCTTCATAAAAACTTGCCGCCTGCTCCAATAACCAAGAGTTCACTGTAATCAAAGAAGGGCGACCGGAGCGGTCCTCATCATGGACGTTGTCACGGCCATCTTTGAATTGTCGTACCCACTTACACACTTCGTTTGCACTCATAACAGTATCACTGTACACTTCACAAATCTGTCGATGAATTTCTGCAGCAGGCAGGTTCCTTGCTGACAAAAACCGTATCACTGAGCGAACCTCAATGCGGCGGGTGAGTTGATAGTCTTAAACATTTTTAAAGCACAGAACAGAACCGTACAGGTTAGCTACAGAGCGGAAACTGAGCACAGTTGTTCCCGAGGCATGCCGGTACATGACACACGCGCTCGTTGCGGTATGCGCACGAACTACTAGTGTCTACAACAAAACGGACCTTACTTAAAAAATACCCCTTGTACTTCCTCATTCTTTGCATGCTTGCTGGAGATTTTTATGGCATCGTAAATTAGCCTCCCCGCATAAGCGGTACCTAAATTTCCTACTTGACAGATGCAAATGTCTTTCGAGCTGCAAAGGTCGACAGCAAGCTACACAAATTGGTTGGAAGCTCACTCCAACCTGGGCTGGCTTTGAACTCATGACCTCTGGTCAGTAGTGATCTTAATGCAGCTGACTCCCAGCCAGCGGCGCCACAGTCCCTGTCCTGAAAACAAAGAAGCATCAACTATGAGCAGGAAGGCATCATATATCAGATTTGTCAGTCATGCTGAAAGTTCATTTAATACCTATGACCAAAATTTTCAATACTTTAAGAGGCTTTGCATTGCATATATGTGTGTTTGCAGATATAGAAAGGAGTTCAACAAAATGAGATTCAGAGCATTGTTTTATTAATGTGGGAGAATAAATTCTATACTTTCACATCTGGGCATTACTTAGGTACACATTTAGTTGCTTGTAATTAGTTCCTTTCCCCCAAAGGCAAGGGCATAATTGCTTTAGCACTGTAACTCAATGAGGAATATATTCATTCCTTCTGAATGTAATTATTGCATTTTTGTACTCTTACAGTTACCAGGATGAGGCATCACTACATGTTGATAGAGGAGGAATATCATATGTCTCAAGTGCTAGTTCATGCTGGGTTGTGTGTTTCTGCCTCACAATAGGCCATTTTTGAGAAGAACAAAACTCTTAGAGTTATAGTATTACTCATCTCACCTGCATTATCCTTGCCTTAATAACTGTGTAACCATATCTCATGTTGCATTTGAAAAATCAATGGCTGTGTTAGAATAAATGAGAAAAGAATCACAACTGGCAAGAAATACAACACTGAAATGTTAAAATACTGAAACAATGCAGTATTCCACAGCAGAGAAACATTGTACAGTAGGTCCTCCACTTTTGTAAGGGTTAGGGGAGCAGGGCCACACTACAGTGGGGAAACTGAGCATTAAAACTCTCTACTTTTTAAAATCTGGGAGAGTCGTTCTAGGAATTTCTAGGTCCTCCTAAGTAACTCTGTGGTAAATTTCGGACAACTTGAAGGCACAGTACATGATATCTGGAGACATGAATGCCAATACTATACGGTCACTCTTTTACATTCACAGGTTTTACATTTGTGGTTTTGATTATTCATGAACTTGCACGGCAGGAAAATGATGGAAAATGTAGAAAACGGAATAGATCTGAAACGGAATAGGGCTGGAGGTTTGGCACAGCTGGTAAATCACCAGCAATTATAAGCTCTATCAACCAAAAGGTTGCTAGCAGAGGCGGCCCTAGGTAATTTTCAACAGTAAGCAAACAGTATTTTGGTGCCCCCCCCCCCCAACCAATCATTGATATGGAGCAGGAACGAGAAGGGCTAGGCGAGGCTCAAGGGCCCGGCACCTTTGGGAAGAGGATAGCCCAGAAGTGAGGCAAGGAAGCCGAGGCTCCCCCCGGACTGCGGTCGAGGGGCATTTACAGAGGCGCCTCTGCACCCCGGCAAAAAAAAGTGTACCGCAACCGCTTACTTTGCATAATGGATGAGCCGTCCCTGGTTGCAAGTTCAATGCCCGACTGTCAGCCTAGCTCATTGTTTGCCTAAGCAATTTGAAAACAGCTTTAGCAGTAATTAGAGAAATTAGGTACAGCTAAAAGCATGTGTGTGTGTTTTATGACACCATAAAGAAAGAAGATCAGAAAATGCTGGGCGACCAAAAGGAAGGAGGAAGTCCTGACGGTTCTTTGTCCAGCACCCCCTGGACTGGACTCGAGCCCAACCTTCCATGGCACCAAAAACAGCTGGACAGCTGAACACTGAGTCTAAACAAATCACCTCCTTCTGTTTTGTCTGTCTGTGTATTGTCTATACAAAGCAGCATTGAATGTTTGCCGTGTATGTGTACTGTGATCCTGCCTTCAGTCACCTTTGTGGTGAGAAGGGCGGAATATAAATAAAGTGTTATTATTATTATTTTTTTATTATTTCTGGTATTTCTATCCCGTTCCTTCTCAACCCCCGAAGGGGGACTCAGGACGGCTTACATTTGGCAGCAATTCGATGCCATTATATAACACAGCAATATAATAACAATTAAAACAATAAGTAAAACATTCATTAAAACAGTAAAAACAGCATTAATACTTAAAACATCATTCCAGTCAATTCCATATCCAATTCCATATTCAAAGTGCTATCTATGTCTGTTGTCCAAAAGCCTGGTCCCAGAACCACAACTTCAATTTCTTCCTAAATGACAGGAGGGACAGAGCCGATCTTACCTCACTGGGAAGTGAGTTCCATAGGCGGAGGGCCACAGCTGAGAAGGCCCTGTCTCTCGTCCCCACCAGATGCATTTGTGACACTGGCGGGAGAGAGAGCAGGGCCTCCCCGGATGATCTTAAACTGTGAGGCGGGACGTAGAGGGAGATGCGTTCTTCTTCTTCTTCTTCTTCTTCTTCTTCTTCTTCTTATCTAGCTCTCTTGGCTTATCTTATGAATAAAAATTAAGGTTAAAAGAATGTTCTCAGCTTACAAAGATGCACAGAGAAATATGAAGGAGAACAACATTAAAACTGTCAACAGATACATACTGTATATACTCGAATATAAGCCTAGTTTTTCAGCTCCTTTTTTAGAATGAAAAAAATCTCCTTGACTTATTTATTTATTTATTTAGAGTTTTTATACCCCGGTCTTCTCAACCTCCGAGGAGGGACTCAGGCCAGCTAACAACATAAGATTCTATACAATAAGAAAAACATTATAAATCATCAATGTAAAAACATTAAAATACAATTATACAATTCATACATTCATACTCGAGTCAAGGTTATTTATTATTTTACTCTGCTGTTAGTATTATTTTTATTACATTTATTATTTTACTCTATTATTATTATTATTACATTTACATTATTTTACTCTATTATTATTTCATTTACATTTTTTACTGTTTTATTACATTTATTGCATTTATTATTTTACTCTATTGTTGTTATTATTACATTTATTACTTTATTATTATTACTATTATTATTAAATTTCCATTATTTACTCTATTACTATTTTTATTACATGTTATTACATTTATTGTTTTATTCTATCATTATAGGTAATAGGTAAGTACATTTACATCATGCGATGTGTGGGGCTGGATGAATGCAAAGCTGGGGTGAAAATTGCTGGAAGAAACGTTAACAACCTCAGATATGCAGATGACACCACTCTGATGGCCGAAAGCGAGGAGGAGCTGAGGAGCCTTCTAATCAAGGTGAAAGAAGAAAGCGCAAAAGCTGGGTTGCAGCTAAACATTAAAAAAAACCAAGATTATGGCAACAAGAATGATTGACAACTGGAAAATAGAGGGAGAAAATGTGGAGGCCGTGACAGACTTTGTATTTCTAGGCGCAAAGATTACTGCAGATGCAGACTGTGGCCAGGAAATCAGAAGACGCTTACTTCTTGGGAGGAGAGCAATGTCCAGTCTCGATAAAATAGTAAAGAGTAGAGACATCAGACTGGCAACAAAGATCCGCCTAGTCAAAGCCATGGTTTTCCCTGTAGTCACCTACGGATGTGAGAGCTGGACCTTAGGGAAGGCTGAGTGAAGGAAGATCGATGCTTTTGAACTGTGGTGTTGGAGGAAAATTCTGAGAGTGCCTTGGACTGCGAGAAGATCCAACCAGTCGATCCTCCGGGAAATAAAGCCCAACTGCTCATTGGAGGGAAGGATACTAGAGACAAAGTTGAAGTACTTTGGCCACATCATGAGGAGACAGCAAAGCCTAGAGAAGACAATGATGCTGTAATTTTTATTACATGTTATTTCATTTATTATTTTATTCTATCATTATAGGTAATAGGTAAGTACATTTACATCATGCGATGTGCGGGGCTTGATGAATGCAAAGCTGGGGTGAAAATTGCTGGAAGAAACGTTAACAACCTCAGATATGCAGATGACACCACTCTGATGGCCGAAAGCGAGGAGGAGCTGAGGAGCCTTCTAATCAAGGTGAAAGAAGAAAGTGCAAAAGCTGGGTTGCAGCTAAACATTAAAAAAACCAAGATTATGGCAGCAAGAATGATTGACAACAGGAAAATAGAGGGAGAAAATGTGGAGGCCGTGACAGACTTTGTATTTCTAGGCGCAAAGATTACTGCGCCTAGAAAGTGGAAGGTAAAAGGAAGAGGGGCCGACCAAGGGCAAGATGGATGGATGGCATCCTTGAAGTGACTGGACTGACCTTGAAGGAGCTGGGAGTGGTGACTGCCGACAGGGATCTCTGGCGTGGGCTGGTCCATGAGGTCATGAAGAGTCGGAGACGACTGAATGAACGAACAACAACAAGCACATTTACATTGAAAGAGGTTAGAATAATGGGTGAATCAGAGTTGGGCAGTCTTATCTTAAATTACAGTTTTGTGTAAATACTCAAACACATTTTATCTACTGACGATCACCAGTAGCAGCTACATTTCTCACCCTCAGCTTATCCTCAAGTCAATACATTTTTCCAGTTTTTTGTGGTAAAATTAGGTCCCTCGCTTATATTTGGGTCGGCTTATACTGGAGTATATACGGTATTTATGTTCTTGAATTTCATCTCTCTCCCTGTGGATAGAATCCAAAAGGTAGCAGAACAGCAAAATCGGAGCAGAGAGGAGATATTTCCTCAAACATATGTGAGAAAATCCTGTAAACTGATTTTCAGATGAAGGTGAAAGAGGAGGAGAAAAATCCTCTAAAATGCTAGATTATAAGAATGTTATAGTGCGGTTCTGTGTCATTTTATTCCATAACATTTTTTAAAATATCTGTATTCATAAAGTAGAGCTTTTCATTATTTTCTAGGATCAGCTCCATCTAGAGCTGGCAGATGCTGAAGATGTCACACACATTCCTGACACCGAAGACCTTTGTGTTGTCATTATTTCGCTCCTTAAAAGAAAGCTCTTCTTTAGCTTTAAAGACAGCGGCGTTATGGAAAACGCCTTTGGTAAATTTGCGTAAAGTCTAAACAAGCAGGAAGATCAAACTTCCTTTCAGTTTCAGAGTTTGTTTTGGGTTGTTTGCTTCTGCTTTTCCTTTTTTTTAAAAAAACCCTACAATCAAATTAATTTTTTTTTGCATTCTGTTAACATCGTTATTCTTCTTTTGTGATCACTTGTATTTGGGGAGATGAAGACAAACAGCTTAGACCTTGAGAAACACATGGGCCAGGCAGATAGATGGCATCTGGGAGAACTCGGAGCTCCCTCCACATTCTATAGGGAAAAACAGAGCCAGGTGCACTTCTGCCTAAATCAAATTAGCCACAAGATGCCACATCCAATTGTAGTAAATTGATGTGAGAGTTTGTGATGTCTATAGCAGATCTTACAACAAAGGTCAGTGTGCAGAGAGATAGACAACAGGCTGGTATATAGCAACGTGTAATGGAGCTGCTCTGACAATGGGAGAGAGCTTGGAAAATGCAATCGGGTTGCCTTTTAAGAACGGCAAGAGAATATCTTTTTAAGGAAGTCGCTTTAACTGCATTTGCAAGCCTCTCCTTTACATTTTTCAAAATGTTAATATGGCCTCTCCCTTTGCTGAAATATTTATTCTTGGCAGGATGAGAAGATGTAGCTCATTAGCTTTTAAAAATTACTTAGTGAATCATATGAGCACTATTTCAAAAGGCAGGAAATCAGGACTGCCGAAAGAGATACACATTGCCTCTCTTTGGAAACAAGCATTATTATTTACTCCATGAATGTCACGAGTGGAAACAAACAAACATTGACATATTGAATTTGCCCATCATGATAGCCGTTCTTCTGTCTCTCCTCTGACATTAACAAGTTTGCATCATGTTTTATGACACATAACTAGCTTTTATTTTATTCTATTGAATTAACTTCAGAAGACATCCAAAGCAATCCAAGTGGTTTCTTAAACAATATGGAAACAGCATTGATTGTAACCACTGTTGACCAAAATGCTGGTGTCTCCACTCAGATCAGTTCCATCCAAAAATCCATCAGCAAGGTGCATCATAACCTGGTCCAAATTATCTCCAAGGGAGGACCTCCGGTTGGTGGCACTATGGTGGAGGACGTCTCTCTCGGGGCTCCAAGAGACAGCTGAGACATTTGAGTTTGGGTACACAAAACCCCCGGTCAGAGGTCTAGGAGGTAAGATCCTCAAAGTGTGACCAACTGACGGTGTCAAAAGGGGAACCCCCCTCAAGGAGGTGCCTCCAAAGACGGCTGACAACGGTGCACAAAGAGGGAGGACCCACGTCCACAGGAAGGAAGCCATTTGGCTTCCAAACCTCCACTGCCACCAGCACAAACAAACAAAAGAAGATTTATTGGCACGAAGTTAGAATTTATGACAAAGCAACTGCCCTCTGGGAATACACCAGCTGATGATGACCAGAGACAAACAATACTCATGACACACGCCGGACAGGTAATTGCAAGAAATTAGCTTGCTGGCTCATTGTCCACTTTCCCAACAGAAATCCCATCAACAATAGAAGGAAAACACCTCACTAGGTGGCTCATGCCTACTGGCCCCATCATTAGGTAGAGCAAGATAGCGGGGTAGCATTCTTTGGATCCCATGAAAAGGCAGGCATTTGTTATTTAGTTTATAACCTTTGCATTATAAATTTCTGGAAGAATCATTAACAACCTTAGATGATGATGATGATGATGATGATGATGATGATGATGATTTTATTTATCGTGTCAGGCAACCGAACAGTTGGATGATGATGATGATGGTAATAATAATAATAATAATAATAATAACTTTATACACTGCCACCATCTCCTCAACGGGACTCGGGGCAGCTTACATAAGGCCAAGCCCAACAATACAATACCACAGTATAACCAACACAGCAATAAAGCAAAATAAAAAATAAAATACAATACAAAAACATTATAAATAACATATCAGCAATAAGACACAAAATTTAAAAACATAAGGATCCAACACTGTGGGCAGGGCCAATTCTAATAGATTAAAAATTTAAAACATTATTATTAAGATTATTAAGATTGTCTGGAGAGGCCCTGCTCTCGGTCCCACCGGCCTCGCAAGTGCGTCTGGTGGGGACGAGGGACAGGGCCTTCTCGGTGGTGGCCCCTCGACTCTGGAACTCTCTCCCACTGGAGATCAGAACCGCCCCTTCTATCCTGACGTTTAGGAAACAGGCGAAGACGTGGTTATGGAGACAGGCATTCGATGAATGAGCCAACACCCTGAGATATGGATGGAGGATGATGAACAACGATTTTAGTGTGACGACTGACCATTGTAGTTATTGTATGTAATTGTTGTTTTAATGTTTTACTGTAATATGAATTATGATGTTTTATTGACTGTATGTGATATTATGGTTGGAAACCGGTCTGAGTCCCTCAAGAGAGGTGAGAAGGTCGGTATACAAAACTTTTAAATAAATAAATAATAAACACTGGGTGTGACCGCAGTGAAATGAGTCTGAACAGCGGTTTTAGAGGGTAGGGTTAATTGCCCCAACAGGTAGAATAAAGTGCTTCAGAGAACATTTTGCATAGAATTGGTGAGATCAGGGAATTATTAATCTTTCATTCAGGGAAGGCACATTGGAACAACCAAGTTTTCAAGCTCCTCCTAAAGAGTGCCAATGAGGGGGCTTGCCTAATATCCTTAATAATAAATAATAATAAACTTTATTTAATACCCCGCCACCATCTCCCCAATGGGGACTCGAGGCGGCTTGCATGAGACCAAGCCCAACAGCATATTACAATAAAGTAAAACCAAAACACAATAACAACACAATAAAATACATACGACATATGAGTACAAAGATGATAAAACAAAATCATACACAGTAAAATAACATAACATAACAATGAGCAGGCCGCATGTGCAAGATAAAAACTAAGATACTAAAAATACTAAAATCAGGATGAGATAGGGATGGAGCAGATTGTTTGTGGGGGAGAAACTCGTAAAGGAACGGGATCATAAATATAAACCTTCATACAGGTGGGGAATATACTTTGGGGACAAAAACCATTGAGAGGGAGCAACTGTGCATGATAATATGGCTGCTCTCCAAAAGCGCATTGGAAAAACCAGATTTTGAGATCCCTCTTGAAAATTTCTAAGGTGCGGGCCTTCCTAATCTCACCGGGCAATGAGTTCCAGAGTTGGGAGGTCACAGAGGAGAAGGCTCTCTCCCTTGTGCTTACAAGATGAGCCTGTGATAATGGCAAGGGAGAAAGGAGAGCCTCCCCCGAGGATCTAAGAGCTCGGGCTGGTTCATGGAGAGAGATCCGGTCACGATGGTGGCGGGGTATTAAATAAACTGTTTAGGGCTTCGTAGGTGTCATCTGCGAGATATCCAGATGATACCACTTTGGTGGCTGAAAGCAAGGAGGAGCTGAGGAACCTTATTATCAAGGTGAAAGAAGAAAGTTCAAAAACTGGATTACAGTTAAACATAAAAAACCCAAGATTATGGCAACCAGACTGATTGATAACTGGCAAATAGAGGGAGAAAACATGGAGGCAGTGACAGACTTTGCATTTCTAGGCGCAAAGATTATTGCAGCTGTAGACTGCAGCCAGGAAATCAGAAGATGTTCATTTCTTGAGAAGCTTCAATTTAACACTAGTGGAGTGAAAATCTCCATTAGTCCAGTTACACCAAACCTCAGAGATTGTGTAGCTGGTTGCATAACAGTTTACACAATACAACATGTGTCAGATACCACTCTTGTCAAGAATTTAGAAATACACAATTGCTAATGCAACAGGTCTTGCATTAGAACAGTATTTCTCAACCTGGGGGTCGGGACCCCTGGGGGGGTCATGAGGGGGTGTTAGAGGGGTCACAAACACCATCAGAAAACACAATATTTTCTCTTGGTCATGGGGGTTCTGTGTGGGAAGTTTGGTCCAATTCTCTCATTGGTGGGGATCTGAATGCTCTTTCATTGTAGGTGAATTATAAATCCCAGCAACAACAACTCCCAAATGTCAAGATTTATTTTCCCCAAACTCCACCAATGTTCACATTTGGACCTATTGAGTATCCGTGCCAAGTTTGGTCCAGATCCATCATTCTTTGAGTCCACAGTGCTCTCTGGATGTAGGTGAACTACAACTCCCAAACTCAAGGTCAATGCCCACTAAACCCTTCCAGTATTTTCTGTTGGTCATGGGAGTCCTGTGTGCCAAGTTTGGTTCAATTCCATCGTTGTTGGAGTTTGGAACGCTCTTTGCTTGTAGGTTAACTGTAAATCCCAAGAACTACAACTTCCAAATGACAAAAATCAATCCATACCCCACCCCACCAGTATTCAAATGTGGGTGTATTGAGTATTTGTGCCCAATTTGGTCCAGTGAATGAAAATACCTCCTGCATATCAGATATTTACATTATGATTCATAACAGTAGCAAAGTTATAGTTATGAAGTAGCGACGAAAATAATGTTATGGTTGGGGGTCACTACAACATGAGGAACTGTGTTAAGGGGTCACAACATTAGGAAAGTTGAGAACCACTGCGTTAGAAGAAGGATATAAATGGACACAGCTCCATGATTCTAACATGCATGCTACCACTTTTATTTTTTAAGAAATATAATTTTGGATTATTTGCCATTGACTTTCAGTGTAATGGAACAGACTCTTATACTTTGGATATTTCTTTCTCAATCTGACCCACCTGCTCCATAAAACTATAAGATATTTAGCAATCTCTTATCTCTGTTATTTCCCCTCAATTTATTGACAATGATATGAGAGCTGTACACTTCCAAGCAATTTAAAAATAACTCCGAGCATGATCTATTTGATTAGTCTCAATGCAAAGATGATGGGAGCAAGGATTATTTTTCTGTTGTAGTAAATTATTTATGGGAAAGTTGTTTTCCTTTTAACAAGTAAATCTTCCCAGACCAAATTGCATTATGTCTCTCGAATTTCATAATGGGGTTACCCAGGAATGCATGCAGTGTTTCAAGGTAAGATTCAAGTGTAATTGAGCTCATACCAGGAGGAGTCCAAGAAAATAGTTCAGGAGATAAAGTAAGGCTATGTTTGCCAGCCTTGCCAATGTCAAAGTTAGTAAAATAAAAGCATGTGTAGACTGTAAGCTTGTGGGCAGTCACTGGTTTCACTAGAAGGGCATTCTGAGGAGAGATTTAAGAATGGTAAACCATTATTTTATAACAATCGATAGAGTTCAGGTGTTGCCATTTATGCGGATCTTGGAAAAGTTGTTTGTTTGAGAGAGATTTCCTTTGTACTATGGCTCTCAGAATTCCCCAGACAGCATAGTCACTTTTAGAATAGTGGTCCCTTTTTATGTATTTATTATTATTATTATTTTTAAAAACAAGGTATACTGTAGTAATTTAAGTGCTGAACCAAGTGGGAGACCAGGACTTGAATTCCACATTTATCCATGGAAACCTATTGCGTGTCCTTGGGCAAATCACATTCCCTCAGTCTCAGAGAAGGAAGAAATCATGCAAGAAAATCCTAGGATAAGATCACTAAGTCAAAGTTGACTTCACAAGAAATATACTTCCAGATGACATGTTGTTAGGTAAGGGCTGTTCTACACAGCCATTTAAACCAATTCAGGATGTGATTGAAAAAGAACCAGTTTGCTGCGGTGTGCCTACACAGGCACCCAGGGGCGGCTCATCCATTACGCGAAGTAAGTGGTCGCACAACACTTTTTTTGCCAGGGGGGCAGAGGCACCTCTGTAAATGCCCCTCAACCACCACTTGAGGAGTGCCCCCTCAGCTCACAACAGCCCTAGCAGTCCGGGGGGAGCCTCGGTTTTCTTGCCTCGCTGCTGGGCGATCCTCTTCCCAAAGGGGCCAGGCCCTTGAGCCTCGCTTAGCCCCTCTCGTTCCTGCTCCACCCAGCCACCGGGTGCGCGAGCAGAGCCGGCGCTCAATCGTTCTCAACGTTCGATCCCTTCCCCATAACCGGCTCCCTTTCCCCATCCCCCAGTGCTCCACCCACCTCCTCTCCTCTCCCCAATCTACGGGTATGCCAAGGGGCGGAGCCGCCGCACCTGGCCCGCTTCAGGTCCAGAGGAGTGTCTGGAGACCTCAGCGTGCGCACCAAAAGACGCCTCTCCTCCTGACTTTCTCTTCAGCCATTGGGACCAAGAGAGAGAGAGAGAGAGAGAGAGAGCCCCTCCGGCTGGAGGTATCTCCCACCTCCGCTCCCTCCTTTGTTTTTGCGCCTACCTTCAGGAAAGGTGGGCATCTCCACCTCTCATTCTCTCTCTCTCTCTCTCTCTCTCTCTCTCTCTCTTGGTCTCAATGGCTGAGGAGAAAGTCAGGAGAAGAGGTGACTTTTGGTGCACACGCCAGGGTCTTCAGGCATGCCTCCTGACCCAAAGCGGGCCAGGCAAGGGAGCAAGTGCGGCAAGTGTAGTTACTGGGATGTATAGTTCACCTACAATCAAAGAGCATTCTGAACTCCACCAATGATGGAATTGAACCAAATATGGCACACAGAACTCCCACGACGAACAGAAAATATATATCAATGATTGGTTGGGGGGGGGGGGGGGCGCCAAAATACTGTTTGCTTACCATTGAAAATTACCTAGGGCCACCTCTGCAGGCACCCCAGTAATCAGTTTGAGGCTGGGATGGTGGCCACAAAGATCCTCTAATTGCAGACTAAACCCAGGAATATTTTTCCTTTATTCATCTGGTGGGATGCATCAAAGGGCAGTAGTTTGAACAGAGTAAGACAGGGCACAGCAACAAGGTCTGTGGTTTCCTCTCCGTGTGTGTGTGTTTGTTTACCTTCAGGTGAGCCATGTTCATTTCCAAGAAATGAAGATCACCCCAAAAATGCAGAGAAAGGATTCAGAGGAGCAGCATCATCATCAACAACAAAACTTTATTTATATACCGTTCTACCTCCCCAAGGGTACTTAGAGCAGTTTCCAAGTAACATCATCAATACATACAAAAAAACCCTAAAAAACAAAAAACCCAGCATAAACATAAAATTAACAAGACAATATAAGCATTACAAAATCACAATGGCACATATATATTTAAAATAATCCTGCCTGTTCAAGGCAATTTAAAAGGCCGGGCCGAGGCTAGCACAATTTGTAGAGGGGCCAGGAATGAGGTAGAGTCTATGGCTGTTCATTTCCGGGGCCTAATAGGAGGAAGTAACCTGGGTAATTGGTAGAAAAAGATATGGCCATATTCAACAGTATCTGGGACTGAGCTAGAACTAGTTGTTCTCGAATGCAACTAGTTCAGGCTCTTACGAAAGGAGGGGAGAGATGGGGCCTGTCTTATTTCTCCAGGAAGGGCATTTCAGAGGTGGGGGGCCACCACCGAGAAGACCCTCTCTCTCATCCCTGTTTGTGATAGTCGTGGAAATGAAAGGAGCCCCCCCCCCCCTCCGGAAGATCTTAAAGTTCGCCGGCAACAGTACTTTCAAGAGGTGAAAATTGTATTCTTGCAATGTTGGGATCATAGATGGGCCTCAATAAATCAAGACATCCAGTTAAGGACATGGTGTGTGTTGGGTAAGAGACCTTTGTAGGCCAGGTAGGAAAGCCTGGTAGGTCAAATCTGGCCCGCGGACCAAGACCCAGACTGAAGTTCTGCAGTACTATCAGTTGATTCTGTCTTTCCACAACTACAGCCAATTTTGCAACTTCAGTCAGATAGTATAGAAAACAAGTTGAGCATCTCTTATCTGAAATTTCAAAATTGTCCACATAGGTGACTGAGATTGTGATACCTTTGTTTTTTGATAGTAATAATAATAATAATAATAATAATAATAATAATGTTGAGATTAATTTCACAATTCAGCAGCAGATCAGTTGCACAACTTCAGCGCTTTCCAGTAGCTTCTTCCTGCACAGTATTCTCAGTCAACTGCTCCCACAGACTGCAGTCACTCTGGAACTCTTTTACAGACACTTGAGCACATGCCCGACCATTGTCAGTTTTACCATTGTTTTCCCCCCAGTCTAGATGACATTACAAACTTACCACAGCACAGTTATATCTTGTCTTAGCAGACAGGTTCTTTTAATCAATTACATAGAGCCTTCGATGAACAGCATCACGGCACAAGGAGAGAGAATACACTGTACATGACTTCCTTATATACAATTCTGTACCTTTACACATAGCAATCACTGATTGGTTCCCAACTCATTGACTTAACTCAAACCCAGGATTGTATCATTCACAATCACCTGTACCAGGCCAGAACACATTCCCCAAATGAAGTTCTATATACAGTTAATGCATGACTCAGCATTTCCAATAGAAGCCTATTAGCAGTGCATGACTCAGCTATATTACATTACAATACATTGTAAAACCTGACAAATAATAATAATCTTTATTTGTACCCCGCTACCATCTCACCAAGGGACTCGGTGCGGCTTACATGAGGCCAAGCCCATGATACATCAATAAAACAAAACATCAAATAAAACAATCAATACAATACAATTCATATAAATCACACACACTTTATTTCGTGCACAAAATTATTTTAAAATATTGTACAAATCTACCTACAAGGTATGTGTAAACGATGCATATGATGTATCATGGTGTCATTGTTTTCAGAGTTTTATTGTTTTGCTTGATGTTTTATTATTTGCTTATGAGTTTTACTGTTATATTTGTATGTTGTTGTTTGTTGGCGGCCTTGGCCACTGTAAGCCGCATCAAGTCCTTTGGGAGATTTTGCGGGGTATAAATAAAGATAATAATAATAATAATAATAATAAATATTTTTTTAGTTTTGGGTCATATCTCCAAGATACTATGCCTGCATATGCAAATACAGCTATTCCAAAAACAAAAAAAAATCCAATATCTAAAATGCTTCTGGTCCTAAGCATAAGGAGTACTCAACATGCAACAACAATACACAACTCAGTATTCTTTTAAAAAATCTCCATGTCTTTAAAAGCTGGTTTCCCAGTCCTTCCACAGATGATAACAAAGCAATCAGCGGGAGCCTGAAAAATAATGCTAGTTGATTCTCATTGGAGATTGTCATTGCTGAGGTTGTTTGTTTGTTTTTTCAGCTGTTCCTTTTTGTCCTCGTCTCATTCTTCTCCTGCATTGGGCGAAGTGAGTTCTGTTTAATAACATAATTTGCATCAGCAAGTCCCAAATGTCCAGGCTACTGAGGGCTGGGGAGAGATTAGCATGGTAATCTCATTCCAAAGGATAAAATTAGCAAAGATATTTCCCTGAATGGAGAGTTGCCATTGGCGAGCTGCCGTGCTTAGAATCAATTACTAAATTACTTTGAGCTCTAAGTCGACATTAACAGAAAAAAATTGCCATCGACCAAAGGGAAATAAGATCAAAAATATGTGATCATTAAATCTCTCACTACTATTCGCGAATGTGGCACACAAGAAATACACCAAAAATAAGACACAATTTAATTTTTAACAGTAGCCCCTGTCATCATTTCAGCCAGAGCACTCTATGCCTTGGAAAGATGTCTTTGACTGTTCTCATTGGAGGAATAACATGAGAATGCAAGAGGACAGAACAAATGTCTCAGCGTACACACCAGTGTTATTATTTAATGTTTTAAGTTAATTCCAAGACAACATTGTTTGCCATTGAACACACACACACACACACACAATTATCATTTTTTAAAATATTTTTCTCTCCCATTGAAACCCAAAGTATCAAAATAGGGATGAAAGTAATTCCAATTATTATTCTCACAATTATATTGAATGAGGTGTGTGGTGTGTGTGTGACATAGTAACTCCATTTTAGGATTTACTTATCATGTCAAGAGCACACCAAAAAGTTGCATTGCATTTTTAACAAACAGACAAACAAATAAAACACAAAGTTTGCAAGCTTGGTAGTTGATTAAATGTCCTTTGAACAGTAGCTGGCCTCTTGGGGTGCCTCTGGTGTTACTATAAGAAGGTCCTCCATTGTGCATGTAGCACGGCTCAGGTTGCATTGCAGCAGGTGGTCTGTGGTTTGCTCTTCTCCACACTCACATGTCATGGATTCCACTTTGGAGCCCCATTTCTTCAGGTTGGCTCTGCATCTCGTGGTGCCAGAGCGCAGCCTGTTCAGTGCCTTCCAAGTCACTCAGTTTTCTGTGTGCCCAGGAGGGAGTCTCTCATTTGGTATCAGCCATTGATTGAGGTTCTGGGTTTGAGCCTGCCACTTTTGGACTCTCGCTTGCTGAGGTATTCCAGCGAGTGTCTCTGTAGATCTTAGAAAACGATTTCTTGATTTAAGTCATTGATGTGCTGGCTGATACCCAAACAGGGGATGAGCTGGAGATGTCACTGCCTTGGTCCTTTCACTATTGGTTGCTACGTCCTGGCGGATGTCAGGTGGTGCAATACCGACTAAACAGTGTAATTTCTGCAGTGGTGTAGGGCGCAGACACCCCGTGATAATGCGGCATGTCTCATTAAGGGCCACATCTACTGTTTTAGCGTGGTGAGATGTGATACTCAGCAGCAGAGTAGCATAGCGCAAGGACAGATGTCTTCACTGTGTCTGGTTTTGATCCCCAGGTTGTGCCAATCAGCTTTTGTATGATATTATTTCTAGCGCCCACTTTTTGCTTGATATTCAGGCAGTGCTTCTTGTAGGTCAGGGCATGGTCCAGAGTGACTCCCAGATATTTGGGTGTGCTGCAATGCTCCAGTGGGATTCCTTCCCAAGTAATCCTCAGAGCTCGGGATGCTTGTCTGTTCTTAAGGTGAAAAGCACATGTCTGTGTTTTAGATGGATTAGGGATCAGCTGATTTTCCCTGCAATAGGCAGTAAGGGCACCCAAAGCTTTGGAGAGCTTCTATTCAACCATCTCAAAGCTTCCTGCTTGAGCTGTAATGGCACGATCATCAGCATAGATGAAACTCTCTGTCCCTTCTGGCAGTGGCTGGTCATTTGTGTAGATGTTGAACATGGATGGAGCAAGCACGCTCCCCTGAGGCAGGCCGTTCTTCTGTTTCCGCTATCTGCTTCTGTGGCCCTGGAACTCAACAAATAAGTTCCTGTTTTGTAGCAAGTTTCCTATGAGGCGGGTGAGGTGGTAGTCCTCATTTTAGGATGCAAGGTATGTTATTCAGTATGAGAAGAAGCAAATCTTAGGCCTGAGTCCTATTGATTAGTTCCTATTAAAGAAGACCCACAGAATCAATAATTAAATGGTTAGTCTGTGGTGGCACAATGGGTTAAACCATTGAGCTGCTTAACTTGCTGACCAGAAGGATGGTAGTTTGAATCCGCAGGTTGGAGTGAGCTCCACTGTTAGCCCTAGCTTCTGCCAGCCTAGCAATTCAAAAACATGCAAATGTGAGTAGATCAATAGGAATTGCTTTTGCGGAAAGGTAAATGGCGCTCCATGCAGTTATGCTGGCCACATGACCTAGGAGGTGTCTATGGACAACACAGGCTCTACGTCTTGGAAATGGAGGTGAGCACTTCCCCCAGAGCTGGAGATGAAATGGGACGCCTTTGTTTTTGTCTGTGTAATCCTGTGTTTCATTATTTCGAGGCATTGAATGTTTGCCTGTGTCTGTATATGCTGGAATCCACCCTGACTCCTCTCGGGGAGATAGAATCATAGAATCAAAGAGTTGGAAGAGACCTCATGGGCCATCCAGTCCAGCCCCCTGCCAAGAGGCAGGAATATTGCATTCAAACCACCCCTGACAAATGGCCATCCAGCCTCTGCTTAAAAGCTTCCAAAGAAGGAGCCTCCACCACACTCCGGGGCAGAGAGTTCCACTGCTGAACGGCTCTCACAGTCAGGAAGTTCTTCCTAATGTTCAGATGGAATCTCCTCTCTTGTAGTTTGAAGCCATTGTTCCGCGTCCTAGTCTCCAAGGAAGCAGAAAACAAGCTTGCTCCCTCCTCCCTGTGGCTTCCTCTCACATATTTATACATGGCTATCATATCTCCTCTCAGCCTTCTCTTCTTCAGGCTAAACATGCCCAGTTCCCTAAGCCGCTCCTCATAGGGCTTGTTCTCCAGACCCTTGATCATTTTAGTCGCCCTCCTCTGGACACATTCCAGCTTGTCAATATCTCTCTTGAATTGTGGTGCCCAGAATTGGACACAATATTCCAGATGTGGTCTAACCAAAGCAGAATAGAGGGGTAGCATTACTTCCTTAGATCTAGACACCATGCTCCTATTGATGCAGGCCAAAATCCCATTGGCTTTTTTTGCCACCACATCACATTGTTGGCTCATGTTTAACTTGTTGTCCACGAGGACTCCAAGATCTTTTTCACACGTACTGCTCTCGAGCCAGGCGGAATACAAAGTATTATTATTATAATTATTATAGCCAATATGTATGTTGGATGGTATCCTTGAAGTGACTGGATTGACCTTGAATGGCCTGGGGTGGTGACGACCAACAGGGAGCTCTGGTGTGGACTGGTCCATGAAGTCACAAAGAGTTGGAAACGACTGAACAAATGAACAAGAACAACAAAAATATGTATGCACAATACCCCTTTGATTCAACTGGTTAACTCTACTTATCTCAGCATTGAAGCAATGGTCCTCCGCCATCAATTCTGCTGGACTAGCCACGTTGTCCGAATTCCTGACAAAGTGGAGAATCATAATGCAACCTGTGCTGTCACACCTGGACACTATAAAGTTAAAACTAAGATGTGCTTCTCTCTTTATCCAGGTGAACCGCGGGTGCCTTTCTTAGAAGTGTAGAAGTTCAAATCTGGACTGAGGCCAGTCCAGATTTGAACATCAAACAGAACATTTATTTCTCAAAGTCCTTGACAGACTTGGCACTGCTTGATGAAGTTACAAACACAAACAGTCAATTTAAGAAACCATATGGATGTTCTTTCTTTCCCTTTTCCTTCAGTTGCCAAGCTAACTTTCTCACAACGGTAGAAAAATCCTGGGATCTTTTACCCTAACCCTGAGCTGCTATCTTTTAGAAAGAGCAGGTCTTCCCTATCCAAGCTCAAGATTAGTTTTGGAGATAAAGTAATGGAGCCTCTCCCAATGGCAGAGAAATCCTGAGATATTCCCTGCCCCAGCACTGAGCTATCCTTTAGAAAGAGCAGGTCTTTCTCTATCTGAGCTCAGCACCAGTTTCAAAGGCGAGAGGGTAACCATACTCACAATGGCCTGTCCAAGCTGCCTAGCTTGGCCACCAGCACATCTGAGGCTTTTTCTATACTAAAGAAGGCAGGAGAGCTTCTCCAAAATGGAGATCTCATCCCCAGGAAAAAAGGGCGGTCTCTAGACCAAAAGATACCTTTTTAAACCAATAACAGCAAAGGGTTTGCAGGCTGGCTTAACTTTCAGGGTGCTGCTGAGACTGTAGCAACCATGGGGGGAAATGCAAAGGGATGCTATTTTATGCAACTAAGGGGCAATGCAAACCAAGCTCCTGGAAGACGGAACACAACCCATATATTATATGTTATCAGCTGTCAGATATAAGGAGGTCTTGAATTCAACCCTGTTGGGGGAAGCAGGGTCAACTTCATTAACTATAGATCCTGTCCGGGTTTACATATAGAGCCCTTGGGCAAAGCGTCTGCCAGATACATCTCTATAGATATGCATAGCGATGGGACCAGGAGGGGGCCCATCGCGCACACATTAGTGACAGACAACAAGCTTTTGTTTCTTGGAAGGTTTACTGGAATTAACCGATTAGTGTCAACTTGACACAATAACTTTTGTCTACAATGCAGTAGATCATTTTGATGGTTTTATTGATGGAGTGTTGTCTAATGTAAATTGTAAGAGGAGCTGGATTTAGATGAAGGAGGCAACATTTTACTGAAGAAGAAATTGAGAAAGCCATTTATAAATGTATCCTTTTTTAAAAGAGAGAGAGAGAGAGGCATGTGCTGTTGTTCTGCAGAGTGAGCCACAATAAGCAAAGAGAGTGGTCTTTGCTCCACTTAAGTCAACTGGCTAATGCCGCCCTGACTAGCAAAGGGTCAAGATTGCAACTAATGATAGTAAAAGGAGCAATTAAGGGATTTCAACATTGAAAAGCACACAGTGTGCTGATAAATTAGACCCAGAAAGAGAAAGTCTTTCTACTGCAATTAGAAAATAAGTGAAGGAGAAGACCGATTTGACAGATGTCCTTCTTCAATTAAAACAACCCTGTTTGATCAAAGTAATTGGGAAGTATTAAGCATGATTACAGATGAAAAAGATATCCCACACTCCATGGTGGCTTATTTATATAATACAGAACATTGTATTACATTTTTAACAGAACAAAACAAACAAACATATTTAAAAAACCCACAAATTTTGCAAACTTGGTAGCTGATTAAATGTCCTTTGACCAGTATCTGGCCACTTGGAGTGCCTCTGGTGTTGCCGCAAGAAGGTCCTCCATTGTGCATGTGGCAGGGCTCAGGTTGCATTGCAGCAGATGGTCAGTGGTTTGCTCTTCTCCACACTCGCATGTCGTGGATTCAACTTTGTAGCCCCATTTTTTAAGATTGGCTCTGCATCTCATGGTGCCAGAGCGCAGTCTGTTCAGCGCCTTCCAAGTCGCCCAGTCTTCTGTGTGCCCAGGGGGGAGTCTCTCATCTGGTATCACCCACGGATTGAGGTACTGGGTTTGAGCCTGCCACTTTTGGACTCTCGCTTGCTGAGGTGTTCCAGAAAGTGTCTCTGTAGATCTAAGAAAACTATTTCTTGATTTAAGTCATTGACGTGCTGGCTGATACCCAAACAAGGGATGAGCTGGAGATGTCTCTGCCTTGGTCCTTTCACTATTGGCTCCTACTTCCCGGCGGATATCAGGTGGTGCAATACTGGCTAAGCAGTGTAATTTCTCCAGTGGTGTAGGGCGCAGACACTCTGTGATAATGCGGCATGTCTCCTTAAGAGCCACATCCACTGTTTTAGTGTGGTGAGATTTGTTCCACACTGGGCATTTAGGAAACCATATGGATGTTCTTTCTTTCCCTTTTCCTTCAGTTGCCAAGCTAACTTTCTCCTAACGGTAGAAAAATCAGCAGCAGAGTAGCATAGCGCAAGGGCAGATGTCTTCACTGTATCTGGTTGTGATCCCCAGGTTGTGCCAGTCAGCTTTCGTATGATATTGTTTCTAGCACCCACTTTTTGTTTGATGTTCAGGCAGTGCTTCTTGTAGATCAGAGAACGGTCCAGAGTGACTCCCAGGTATTTGGGAACGCTGCAATGCTCCAGTCAGATTCCTTCCCCAGTAATCCTCAGAGCTCGGGATGCTTGTCTGTTCTTAAGGTGAAAGGCACATGTCTGTGTTTTAGATGGATTAGGGATCAGTTGGTTTTCCATGGTGGCTAAAAGTGGTGAATTTGGAATCTATATATAAATAAAAATGTAATGTTCATTTGTGAGATTAGCATAACTCAAAAACCACTGGACAAGTTGATACCAAATTTGGACACAATACACCTATCAGGCCAATGAGTGACCATCACTCATAAAAACACTGAAAAGCACAGCAGAAGGGACTTAAAAAGCCAAAAAACCCACAAAAATTACATTACAATGCATGCGCAAAACCACATATATGTACGCAAACACACAAATATACATATACACAAATATATACACACACAAAAGACATATACATAGACTGGGCCACAGCAACGCATGGCAGGGGACAGCTAGTACATTATAACTGTATTCTCAATTTGTTTCTGACACGACAAATAAACTAGGGTTTAGATCCCCTTTGGGTGACTTTGGGCAAGGCACACGCTCAGTCAAAGTCGACAACGGCAAATCTTCTCTGAATATATCTTTCTAAGGAAACTTGTTCATTGTTGGCAGAAATGTATCCAATTGTCTGGTGATTATGTGGAAAAGTGAATAGTGGTAGTTAAAGAGCACATTCTAAGGATTATTTCTGCATTTGATTTATTAAAATATTCCCATCCAAACCCAAGTAACGAAGGTGGAGGCATTACTTTTCATTCAACCCTCGTATTCTCTGTGAAACTGTGATCATCTTTAGTGATTCTTGTCTTCCTTTAATTGATCTAATTAACAAGGGCCATTCTGCACATTCCACTACAAACCATGCTTGTGAGTTGACTATTGCCACCCCACTATAACATCCAGCCTAGCTTGCCATGTGAACCCTCCAAGTTTCAGACTGTGAGAATGTCTACACCAGTGAGCAGCATGTTTAAGACTATCTATACCTATCAATGAAACTTTCAATCTGAGTTTCCTGACACATCATTATTATAAAAGCAATTCACTAAATTACAGTGGTCCTACAATCCTTGTTTCCTGTCCTTTAACTCTTTGATCAGAGCCCTGGCTATTCTGATGTTTTTGTCAAGCAAGAAATTGCTTCTGTTCTTCAAGTAGACCAAATTAGTAAAATATATGGTTAGTCACATCCTAGAACGGCCATAATCAAGAACGTCAATGGCAGCTAACGACAAGATTGCAAGCTAATTAAGCATACACTGAGCACTATGTTGATTTAGAGGCATATTCTACAGCAGCCTTCTGTCATGTCATAGATCCTCAAGCTCTTTCCAACTCTCCTGTAAGTTGGTCACCATTTTATACAATGGACACTGTTTTACTATGCCATCTATATATATACTAGCTTTACCCGCCACGCGTTGCTGTGGCCAACCTTCTCTCCCTCTTTCTCTCCTTCTTTCACTCCTTCCTTCATTTCCTTTTCTTCTTTCCTTTCTTCCTTCTCTACCTGTTTACTTCCTTCCTTAGCTTTCTGCTCCCATCCTTCCTTCTCTTTATTTCTTTCCTTCCCTCCCTCTTTCTCTCCTTCTTTCTCTTCTTTCTTTGCTCCGTCTTTCCTCCCTTCCTTTTTTTCTTTCCTTCTCTCCTCCTTCCTTTTCTTCCTCTTTCCTTCCTCCTCCCTTTTTATTTTTCTTCCTCTTTCTCTCCTTTCTTCCTTCTCTATCTCTTTCCTTCCTTCCTTCGCTCTTGACTTCCAGACTTCCTTTCCTTTCTTTCTTTTCTTCCCTCCCTCTCTCTTCTTCCTTTGCTTTTTTCCCTCTCTTCCCCTTCCCAAATTCCCCTTCCTTCCTTCCTTCCTTCCTTTTGACACCTTCCCTTCCCCTTCCCTTTCTTCTTTTTTCTATCTTTCTTTCCTTTCCTCCTTCCTTCCTTTCTCCCTTCTTTCCCATCCTCCTTCTCTCTGTGTATTCTTTCTTTCCTACCTTTCTTCTTTCATATACCTTCTCAACTTCTCCTTCCTTCCTTCATACACCTTCCCTCCCTCCCTCCTTCCCTTCCTTCCTTCCTTCCTTTCTCCGTTCTTTCCCATCCTCCTTCTCTCCCTTTCTTCTTTCTTTCCTTCCTTTCTTCTTTCATATACCTTCTCAACTTCTCCTTCCTTACTTCCTTCATACACCTTCCCTTCCCTCCTTCCTTCTTCCTTCCTTCCTTCCTTCCTTCCTTCCTTCCTTCCTTCCGTCCTACACCTTCCCTTCCCCTTCCCACTTTTCTTCTTTCTTTCTTTCCTTCTTTCCTTCTTTCCTTCCTTCCTTCCTTACTATTTACACCCTTCCCCTAATTTCTGTCCTTCCTTCCCTCTCCCGCTTCCTTCCCTCCTTCCCTTTCCTCACCGATGGCGGAGCCAGACGGCGGTGTGCAGGAGTGGCCTGGGCCGGGCGTTGCGGTGCCCGATGGGCTGTCCTCGGCAGAGGTGGGCCGCGGCCTCTCCCGGCCGTGCCAGGAAGGCGTGCAGCGGGGGCCTCCCGGGCAGCCTCCGCAGGTCGCACAGCATCCTGGCCCCCAGCGAGCACAGTCGGTCGAGCTGCAACTCCCAGGCCGGGGCTTCAGCGTCAGTGGGTAGGCCGCGTTCTAGAACTACAGTTCCCAGAGTGCATTGCATGTGTACTTCCTCCCCTGGGCACTGCGCATGCTCAGCTGGTTTTTTAAATTGTGAGTTTGTTGAAATGTTATTTGGAATTTTGATGAGTGTTGTGCATACCTTGTGGGTTGAGGTATGTGCATGGCAAATTTAGTGAGTTTTCGTTGGGGTTTTTTCGCATTTTGCTGTCCCATTGAACGCCCTTTCCCATTTTATATATATAGATAAATGCTCTGTGCATAATGAGTACCTTAAAAGCAAGAGAACCAATGAACGAAATCAACAAATTTGGCAACAAAACGTCTCACAACACACGGAGTGACCATCACTCAAAATTTATGATTTTGTCATTTGGGAGTTGTAGTTGCTGGGATTTATAGTTCACCTACAATCAAAAAACATTCTGAACTCCACCAACTATGGAATTGGGCCAAACATCCTACACAGAACTCCCATGACCAACAGAAAATACTGTGTTTTCTGGTGGTCTTGGGTGACCCTTCTGACACCCCCCTGGTGACCCCCCCTCCGGGTCTTGACTTTCCAGGTTCAAAAATTCTGCCTTAAGGCCATCCAGTTCAACTCCCTTCACCAGGACAAGAAAACATAATCAAAGCCCTCTTGACAAAGGGCCATCCAGCGATTCACACACACACACATATGTATATGACAGATTTGAAAGGGACCCCCTAAAGAAGGGTGGGCAACCCAGACAATCTCCACATCAACACTGGCAAAGAAACAGCAAGAAATACTGTTTACCCACAAGCATAAAGACATTATATATTAGAAACCAACACTTTCTAATTACTTTATTTTCCAGATCACCAGACTGGGTCACAGCAACACGTGGCAGGGGACTACTAGTTGTATATAATGGACTTGGACAGCCTCATATTTTTGCATTAATGGGCATCGGGATAGTCTGGAACTAAACCCCAGCAGATTTTGAGGGTCCCTGTACTCAAGTTAATGATAGTATCATAGCTACAGCTCCTCCCATTCCTCTAAATTTTCCATATCTTTTCATAACTATAAGATTATAAATGCCCACATAATACAGTACTTTTACCATAAATCTTGGCATTAATCATCTCTCCCATCTCCATTTCCATTATGTGGAAAATCAATTCATGTGCTGTTTACAGTACAGTTAGCAAGAGAAATGCCTGTAAAAAATATCAAAACATTGTAGAGTGACCTCACTACCTCTGAGGATACTTGCTATAGATACAGGTGAAACGTCAGGAGAGAATGCCTCTAGAACATGGCCATATAGCCCAAAAAACCCCCTACAACAACCCAATGTAATGTTCATTTGTGGAATTAACATAATTCAAAAACCATTGGGCGAATTTACACCAAATTTGGACACAATACACCTATCAGGCCAACGAGTGACCATCACTCATAAAAACACTGAAAAGCACAGCAGAAGGGACTTAAAAAGCCAAAAAACAAAAATTACATTACAATGCGCAAAACCACACACACACACACACACACATATATATATACACACAGTTATATACATATACATATACACAAATATATATACACACACAAAAGACATATACATAGACTGGGCCACAGCAACGCATGGCAGGGGACAGGTAGTACATTATAACTGTATTCCCAATTTGCTTCTGACACGATAAATAAACTAGGGTTTAGATCCCCATTGGGTGACTTTGGGCAAGGCACACTCTCAGCCAAAGTCGACAACGGCAAATCTTCTCTGAATATATCTTTCTAAGGAAACTTGTTCATTGTTGGCAGAAATGTATCCAATTGTCTGGTAAAAAACCCACAAATTTTGCAAGCTTGGTAGCTGATTAAATGTCCTTTGACCAGTATCTGGCCACTTGGAGTGCCTCTGGTGTTGCCGCAAGAAGGTCCTCCATTGTGCATGTGGCAGGGCTCAGGGTACATTGCAGCAGGTGTTTAGTGGTTTGCTCTTCTCCACACTCGCATGTCGTGGATTCTACTTTGTAGCCCCATTTCTTAAGATTGGCTCTGCATCTCATGGTGCCAGAGCGCAGTCTGTTCAGCACCTTCCAAGTCGCCCAGTCTTTTGTCTGCCCGGGGCGTGTCTCTCATCTGGTATCACCCACGGATTGAGGTGCTGGGTTTGAGCCTGCCACTTTTGAACTCTCGCTTGCTGAGGTGCTCCAGCGAGTGTCTTTGTAGATCTAAGAAAACTATTTCTTGATTTAAGTCGTTGATGTGCTGGCTGATACCCAAACAGGGGATGAGCTGGAGATGTCTCTGCCTTGGTCCTTTCACTATTAGCTGCAACTTCCCGGCGGATGTCAGGCGGTGCAATACCGGCTAAGCAGTGTAATTTATCCAGTGGTGTAGGGCGCAGACACCCTGTGATAATGCGGCATGTCTCATTAAGAGCCACATTCACTGTTTTAGTGTGGTGAGATGTGTTCCACACTGGGCATGCGTACTCAGCAGCAGAGTAGCATAGCGCAAGGGCAGATGTCTTCACTGTATCTGGTTGTGATCCCCAGGTTGTGCCAGTCAGCTTTCGTATGATATTGTTTCTAGCACCCACTTTTTGTTTGATGTTCAGGCAGTGCTTCTTGTAGGTCAGAGAACGGTCCAGAGTGACTCCCAGGTATTTGGGTGCACTGCAATGCTCCAGTGGGATTCCTTCCCAGGTAATCCTCAGAGCTCGGGATGCTTGTCTGTTCTTAAGGTGAAAGGCACATGTCAGTGTTTTAGCTGGGGATGATGGAGACAATTAAAAGCTAATGTAAAGTAAGAGCAATTGCTTTAAAGGTCTCATCATCGTGACCACTTTCCTGCATGAGCTGTTCTTGAAGATGCCAAAGGCAGGGCAGTGAATCAAAGTGTAGGAAGGAGCATCTTTTATGAATGGCTGCTTTGGGCTCATAAGAACATTTTGGAGTATTTATTAATGCTATTATCTGATTATGGGCTGATTTGAGTCATTTCCCACCAGCATTCAGAGTGCTTCAGCTCAGCATTTGACAATGCCAGAAATCAGAGTGTTGGCCATGGACCCGGTCACTTGGCTTCAGGATGAGCTTGAGGCAGTCACTTGCTCTCAGTCAAATCTATGAACTGAAACTGTTGAAAGGACAAAATAGTGTAATCCTCACCTCCAGTGCAAATCCTTGTCCTCTCGCAGAAGTGATGGCATAGCAGATGCAGTCAATCAATAAATTGAATGAGTTCTGAAAGTAAGGATTTTGGTGGGTTAAATGCTGAGCTGCTGAGCTTGTTGACCAAAAGGTTGCAGGTTCAAATCTGGAGAGCAGTGTGAGCTTCTGCTGTTAGCCCCAGCTTCTGCTAACCTAGCAGTTCAAAACATGCAATTGTGAGTAGATCAATAGGCACCGCTCTGGCGGGAAGGTAACAGCGCTCCGTGCAGTCATGCCGGCCACATGACCTTGAAGGTGTCTACGGACAATGCTCTTCGGCTTAGAAATGCAGATGAGCACCACACCCTAGAGTCGGACACGACTGGACTTCATGTCAGGGGAAAACCTTTACCTTTACCTATTTATTTCAGACTAGCCGTCCCCTGCCACGCGTTGCTGTGGCCCAGTCTAGTGATCTGAAAAATAAAGTAATAATAAAGTGTTGGTTTCTAATATATGTAATTTATTTATGATTGTGAGTAAATAGTATTTCTTGGGTTTTTTTGTCAGTGCTGATGTGGAGATTGTCTGGTTTGCCGACTCGGGAACATGCTACATATCATTGTCCTTCTTTAGGGGTCCCTTTCAAATCTATGATACTATATTTCTCTCTGTGTGAATCAAATATATCTATCTATATCTATGGCTGGATGGTTCTTTGTCAGGAGGGCTCTGATTACATTTTCTTGCCCTGGTGAAGGGAGTTGGACTGGATGGACCTGTATCATGACTTGAATTGTCATTCAATCTGATGTCCTATATTATATTAACTGACCCTGTTAATTTACTCTGTTTCCATGATATTTCCTATGCCGTTATACATTGTTATCCACCTTACCAAACCACTTATCCTTTAACTAGTTAACGTAGTGGTTTTCCTCTCCCCCTCCAAAATTAGTCTATTGTTATTGTTGTTGCTAGCTATGACTGTTATGTTGTTTTATGCTGTCTTAATTGTTTTTTGTTTTGTTTTTAATTGTATTCTGCCTTTTGTTTTGTTTTTGTTTTTAATTGTATTCCCCATGTAAGCTGCCCCAAGTCCCTTCGGGGAGATGGAGGCAGGGTAGAAAAATAAAGTTGTTGTTGTTGTTGTTGTTGTTGTTGTTCTTCTTCTTCTTCTTCTTCTTCTTCTTCTTCTTCTTCTTCTTCAGTATTTCTTGTTGGTCATGGGGTTTTGTATGGGAAATTTGCCCAATTCTGTCATTCGTGGGGTTCAGAATGCTCTTTGATTGTAGGTGAACTGTAAATCCCAGTAATGACAACTCCCAAATGTCAAGGTCTTCTTCCCCCAAACTCCATCTGTCTTCATATTTCGGCATATGGAATATTCGTGCCAAGTTTGGTCCAGATCCATCATTGAGTCCACAGTGCTCTCTGGATGTAGATGAACTACAACTCCCAAACTCAAGGTCAATGCCCACCAAACCCTTCTAGTGTTTTCTGTTGGTCATGGGAGTCCTGTGTGCCACATTTGGTTCAATTCCATCATTGGTGGAGTTCAGAATGCTCTTTGATTGTAGTTTAACTATAAATCCCAGGAACTACAACTCCCAAATGACAAAATCAATTTTTTGAGTGATGGTCACTCATTGGGTTAGTAGATGTCTTGTGGCCAAATTTGGCGGCAATTCATCCCGTGGTTTTTGAGTTATGTTAATTCCACAAACGAACATTACATTTTATTTATATAGATGGTCACTCATTGGCCTGAGAGGTGTATTGTGTCCAAATTTGGTGTCAGTTCGTCCAGTGGTTTTTGAGTTTTGTTAATCCCACAAACGAACATTACATTTTTATTGATATAGATACAGGCACTTCAAATAAAATACTAATTTTACAGCCCACTTCTTGAGTGTCTTGACTCCTTTTGTACCTCTCTTGTTTTGCTTCTCTGCCATAACTCTACCAGTACAGACAATAGCCAGGGATGCTTCCCCTCCTCCTGATTCTTCTAACTACTATCCCAGCCACAGATAATATGCTGCTCCAATTTCATTGCAAACAGAAAGGGCCTCCTTACCTAATCTAATCTACTCTCTTTTGTCACAGGCAGATGTCACTTTTACATCTGTGCCTCCCTTCAAATGCTCCCATTTCTCCCCTGCTCCCACCCAGACCAGCAGCTGTTCCTGCTCTTAGCAAAACTCCAGCAGTAGCAACAAGCAATGTGGAGAGAAGATCCCTCTGCTGGAAGGAGTTTGTCTCACACCAGTGGTAATGCCTTAATGCAGTGGTTCTCAACCTTCCTAATGCCCTGACCCCTTAATCCTCATGTTGTGGTGAGCCCCCCCAACCACAACATTATTTTTGTTGTGACTCCATCACTGTAATTTTGCTAATGTTATGAATCATAATGGAAATATCTGATATGTTGGATGCATTTTCATTCACTGGACCAAATTTGGCACAAATACCCGGTATGCCCAAATTTGAATACTGGTGGGGTTGGGGGGGGGGGGATTGATTTTATCATTTGGGAGTTGTAGTTGCTGGGATTTATGGTTAATTTAAATTAAAAGAGCTTAAGGTCATAATGTCAGAGATCAGACCAAGCATGACCAGGAGCTCCAGCTTTATTTTCTTTCTGTTATCTGTTTGCAGTCATAGGGCAGGCCTCCTGTCCATCATAATTAAGCTTTGGTTCCGCCCCTTGTTCAGGGCTCTGGGAGGGAAAGGAGCCATTTTTTGGCAGTCTCACATAAGTAAGCTAAACTATAGGATGTAGACCAGCTCGTCCCATAGAAAAGCTTCTTTTCTCAAGAACATCCGGGGAAACAGAAACAGAAATTCCAGGGAAAAGGTCCCAAAGCTTTGGCTGAGAGCTCACAGCCTCAACCTCACAGCAATCAGAGGGAAAACAACCCTGAGGTTTCAAAGAATTCTCTGAGGGAGGACAGCACTACAGATCCATGGAACTCCTTCTGAAATATCTACAAGCCTCGGCTGGTAGGTCTACTTGATATCCAGACACATTTGGAATCAGTAGTAGGACCCACACCGATGAGGCATAGATAGTAAACAGCCTGGGAGAGGTTAAATGGGTTTTTTTTCCTACAGAGAAAGTATAGTTAATTAAAGTCAGATACCAGTCCATTGAGGACTAAACTAAGAAAGCCTTGAAGTGTTGTTTGAACCATTGAAGATTTGTTGTTTGTTTCATAATAAAGACTTTGTTGTATCATTTAAGACTCTAAAGACCATTACTTCAGAAAAATCCCTGAGAACCTCTCTTTGAGGCGCCCTGGCTTCCCGCTGGGCTTAAAGTATACATCCTCTAGAAAAGACAGCTGTTACAGGCCCAGCAGGCGACAGAACAACGACAGCAATGGCAAACTAAATTAAAAGAGCATTCTGAACTCCACCAACGATGCAGTTGAACCAGACTTGGCACACGTAACTCTCACAACCAACAGAAAATACTGGAAGGGATTGGTGGGCATTGACCTTGAGTTTGAGAGCTGTAATTCACCTACATCTAGAGAGCACTGTGAACTCAAACAATGATGCAATTGAACCAGATTTGGCACAAATAACTCTCATGACCAACAGAAAATACTGGAAGGGTTTGATGGACGTTGACCTTGAGTTTGGGAGCTGTAGTTCACCTACATCCAGAGAGCACTGTGAACTCAAACAATGATGTATCTGGACCAAACTTGGCACGAATACTCAATATGCCCAAATGTGAACACTGGTGCAGTTTGGGGAAAATAGACCTTGACATTTGGGAGTTGTAGTTGCTGGAATGTATAGTTCACCTGCAATCAAAGAGCATTTATTTATTTATTTATTTATTTATTATTAGTGCGCTTGTATACCGCTAATATCTCAGCCTAAATCGGCGACTCATTGCGGTTTACAACACTTAGAAAACAACAATATTCAATTTAAAAACATAAAACACATATACAATACACAGTATTGGGCCACCAATACAGACCAATGCATCACTTAACTAAAATCATAATCCAATTTCATCGTCTGTGATTACCAGTCCTTGATCATCAACTTCATCGCACCGGATTAGCCGAATGCTTGTTCAAACATCCATGTCTTCAGTCTTTTTCGAAATACCATCAGCGAGGAGGCTGATCTTATCTCTATGGGGAGGGCATTCCAAAGCCGAGGGGCCACCACAGAAAAGGCCCTGTCTCTCATTCCCGCCAGCCGCACCTGTGAAGCAGGTGGGATGGAGAGCAGGGCCTCCCCCGAAGATCTTAGGGTCCTGGTGGGCTGATAGGCCGAGATACGTTCGGATAGATATGTTGGGCCAGAACCGTTTAGGGCTTTAAAGGCCAACGCCAGCACTTTGAATTGGGCCCGGTAGCAAATCGGCAGCCAGTGGAGCTGGTACAGCAGAGGAGTTGTATGCTCCCTGCGCCCCGCTCCTGTTAGTACCATGGCTGCCGCCCGTTGGACTAATTGGAGCTTCCGAGCCGTCTTCAAAGGCAACCCCACGTAGAGAGCGTTGCAGTAGTCAAGACGGGATGTAACCAGAGCGTGGACTACCGTGGCCTTCTGAAGCCTACCAATGATAGAATTGGACCAAACTTCCCACACAGAACCCCCATGACCAACAGAATATACTGTGTTTTCTGATGGTCTTTGGCGACCCCTCTGACACTCCCTTGCGACCCCTCCCCCCCCCCCCCCGGGGTCCTGACCGCCAGGTTGAGAAATGCTGCCTTAATTCATCTCCTTCCTTCCAGGCTCCAGTGTGTATAAAGCGCATTCTCAGAACATGTTCAGTATATTTCTCATTCTTTCACATGTGACTCTTGCACATAGCAAAATGAATGTACCAAAATGCAGTTACTTGATAACAGCAATACAATTTTATGAAGCACAGAAGACCGTCTAAGTGTGTTAAGAAAAAAAGAACTAGAGTTTAGCAGTGGAGCTGCATATACTGCTGGAAATATGGGGCCTTTTCATATTACACATGCTGTGATTCCATATTAACTGCTATAAGTACCACCCTGGGATTTGCAGTTTAGGGAGAGGTGTCTAGAATTAGTAGCCAGAGAACTATGGTTGTTGTTGTGTGCTGTCATTTCTGACTTTCAGCGACTTTATTACAGGGTATTTTGAGGTTGAGAAATGGCACCTCTTGGATTCCACAGGAGCCAGCAATGGTAGTTAGGAGTGGAATCACAGTGCTATATTTGTGCAATGTGAAAGGGCACATGGGTGCGTTACAAAAGGCTCTCATAGCATATGCTAAAACCTAACCTGGTGTGTTTAAGCTGCTAGTACTTTCCTTTCAAATCCTTTATTCATTGGCTGTGTCTTATTGCAACAAGGAAATACACTATCTTCTTCTTTTTAGGCGATCCCTCGTAGTCCGAGGATGATGGTCCTCCAAGGTCGGTGTTCTGTCGGTGGATCCGTAGGTGACTGTGGAGCCCAATTCTTGATCTGCATCTTCTCCCGCAGTGAGGGCATTGGTTTCCAGGTGGAAGGCAGTCCCGGTCGGCGTTGGCTTGACGCACCTTCCTCTTGGCATGTTTCTCTCTTTCGCCCTCTATTCGTGCCTCTTCAAATTCTACAGCACTGCTAGTCACAGCTGACCTCCAACTGGAGCGCTCAAGTTCTCAGTGTCTATGCCAGAGTTTAAGGTTGAGCCCATCTTTAAATTTCTTTTCCTGTCCACCAACATTCTGTTTTCTGTTCTTGAGTTTGGAATAGAGCAACTGCTTTGGGAGATGGTAGTCGGGCATCCAGACAACATAGCCGGTCCAGCGGAATTGATGGCAGAGGACCATCGCTTCAGTGCTGGTAGTCTTTGCTTCTTTCAGCATGCTGACATCTGTCCGCTTGTTTTCCCAAGAGATTTGCAGATTTTCCAGAGGCAGTGCTGATGGAATTGTTCCAGGAGTTGCATGTGACGTATATAGACCACGTCTCGCAAGCGTATAGCAGGGTTGGGAGGACAATAGCTCTATAAACAAGCACCTTGGTATCCCTGCGGATGTCCTGGTCCTCAAACACTCTCTGCTTCATTTGGAAAAAATCTGCACTCGCAGAGCTTTACACTAGACTACACTACACTACACTACACTACACTACACTACACTACACTACACTACACTACACTACACTACACTATACTATACTATACTATACTATATAATATAGTATAGTATACACTATATAATGACACCATCACATAACATCATCATAACACTTAAGGGTTGAAGAAGTCAGTACAGGGCTTCTGTTTTCAATGTGTAACTGATTCTAACAGAAACTTGGGAAATATGTTTTTTTTTTATTCTGCCAGCTTCCAACCAACATCACAGTAGGATAAATTAGTCACAAGCAATCCAAATCATTGGCTTTTGAGCTATCTTGAAAGAAGTTCAAGACTGACTTACAACTTAATAAACAATTGCTATCATTCAGACAAGATCTGGGGCTACAATAATGACAAAACTAGTATAACCCAAATCGTGCAGACCAACTACTAACACATGTATTTATCTTAACAGATACTTCTTGGGCTTGAAAACTCATTCCTGACTAGACCAAATAAGTTTAGAGACTGAGTTATCACTTTCAAAATGAGACGAAATTGCATGTTTTTGTAATATGACTTTATAGCATCAAATTATTTTAAAGGTACAAGTCTATATAAATAAAAATGTAATGTTCGTTTGTGGGATTAACATAACTCAAAAACCACTGGATGAATTGACACCAAATTTGGACACAATACACCTAACAATCCAATAAGTGTCCATCACCCATAAACACACACATACGCACACGCACACGCACAAACCCCCAGCGGAGCAGACTTAAAAATCCAAAAAATACACCATATATACATATTCACATACACTCATAAGCACATGCACACATTCATACACACACACACATATATATGCACAAATACACACAAATATACACATATGCACACATACATATACATACACACATATATACACATGCACACACACACATATATATATTATCCACATACATACATATATACACACAGATATGCATATAGACAAGCACACACATATACACAATATGCATGTACACATATAAACACACAAATACACAAATATATATATATACACACACACATACACACACACACACACATATATATATATACTAGCTGTACCCGCCACGCTTTGCTGTGGCCAACCTTCCCTCTTTCTCTCCTTCTTTCCCTCCTTCCTTCATTCCCTCTTTCCTTCCTTCCCGTTTTTTCTTCTCTTCTTCCTTCTCCATCTCTTTTCTTCCTTTCCCCTTTTTCTTTCTCTTCTGCTGTCTCTCTTTTCTTCCTTCTCTCTTTCCTTCTTTCCTTCCCTCCCTCTTTCTCTACATCTTCCCCTCTTCCTTCTCTCCCTCTTTCCTTCCTTCTTTCCCTTTTTTCTTTCCTTCTCTCCTTCCTTCCTTCTCTAACTTTCCTTCCTTCCCCCTTTTTCTTTCCCTCCCTCTTTCTCTCCTTTCTTCCGTCTCTACCTCTTTCCTTCCTTCTCTCTTTGCTTCCATGCTTCCTTCTCCCTTTCCTTCTTTCTTTCCCTCTCTCTTTATTTTCTTTTTTTCTTTCTTTCTTCCTTTTTTCCCCCTCCCTCTTTCTTCTCTTTTTTTTGGTATTGTCATTTAGCTTTTCGTCATTTAGCTTTTGGGGGCTTTTAAAGTCCCTTCTGCTGTGTTTTTCAGTGTTTTTATGAGTGAAGGACATACATTGGGTTCTTAGGTGTCTTGTGTCCAAATTTGGTGTCAATTCCCCCAGTGGTTTTTGAGTTCTGTTAATCCCACAAACGAACATTACAATTATATATACATACATACATACATACATACACATAAACACACACATACATACACATAAACACACACATACATACACAAACACACATATATATACACAAATATATACACACAGACAACACATATACACAGACTGGGCCACAGCAACGAGTGGCAGGGGACAGCTAGTATATTATATCTCTAGTGTAACTATGATGGGAAAAATATTTTTAAAAGGGTTAATAGGTTCCTCTCAGTGATTTCTTAATGTGTAGAAAAGACTAGCTTACAACAACTTAGTAGGAGATGGACAAGATGGTTTGCTCACAGGGAACTTCAAAAACAGAGGTGTTATTTTGATTGCCCATTGATACATAATACAAGACGGTGACTTATTGTAAAAAGAACACAACAAATCATGAAATACGGTAAGTGACTAAAAGATATTTAAACAATTGGCTTCAATTTTTTCCCAAAAAACACGGCAATTATCTACTGATTGTGCTAGTGGCTCTTTCCATTTGGGAGACTAAATTGGATCACAAATAAATCTAGTGTGCCCCTTAGTGTAGACTATGGCCAGCTTTAGTCTTGTGGTTATCAAAATTATAAATGACAGAAAATATTGGAGCCTTCTCGGGCCCAAGTGACATTTCTAAACTGATATCTCACGCTGCGGTCATCTCTAGTGGGAATCATTAGCAGTCGCCTGCAAATAAAGCAATCAAAAAGAAAGCTGCTCTGGAACGCTCACTGGTGTTTAATATTTGATTCATTCCCATGTTCCTGAGTGTTTCGCCTGCGGAAAAAAACAGCTTCAGAGAAGTGAGACATGATGGGCCTGACAAGCATTTTCATGTGAATTGCAACTTCAATACAATGCCATTTTGTTGGCTGTTTTGTTTTGCTGTCTTCTGACATTCTTCCTGACTTGAAGGGGGAGTAGACAAGGCAGAAGGGAAAAAAGGGGGAAGATTTTCCTTATCCTTTAGAGGATAAGAAAGAAAAATTACTTCAAATACAAACTTTATTTTCTTACTAGCCGTCCCCTGCCATGCATTGCTGTGGCCCAGTCTGGTGATCTGGAAAATAAAGTAATTAGAAAGTGTTGGTTTCTTGAGTTGAAAGTGTTGTAATTTCTTGATGCTTTTGGGTAAACAGCATTTCTTGCTATTTCTTTGTCAGTATTGATGTAGAGATTGTCAGGTTTGCCTACTCTGGATCATTGTCCTTCTTTAGGGGGTCCCTTTCAAATCTATCTATATAAATAAAAATGTAATGTTCGTTTGTGGGATTAGCATAACTCAAAAACCACTGGGGGAATTGACACCAAATTTGGACACAAGACACCTATCAGGCCAAGGAGTGACCATCACTCATAAAAATACTGAAAAACACAGCAGAAGAGACTTAAAAAGACATAAAACAAAAAATACATTACAACGCATGCGCAAAGCCACACACACACACATATATACACAAACACACATATATACACATATACACAAAAATATACACACATATATACAAACACATGCACAAAGCCATATATATACACACACATATATACACATATATACAAATATATAAACACGTATGTGCATATGTACACACAAAACACACACAGAAAGAATAAAGGAAGGAAGAAGGAGAGAGAAAAAGAGGGAGAGAAGGAGAGAAGGAAGGAAAGAAAGTATTTATTTATTTATTTCTCGCATTTCTATCCCGTCCTTCTCAACCCCCGAAGGGGGACTCAGGACGCCCTATAATGGGCCCCATTCCGAAGTTAAAACCACCCAAATTAAAACCACAATAAGACATAAAAGCATAATTAACAACACATAAGGTAGAGAAGGAGGTAGAGAAGGAGGGAAGGAAATAAAAAAGTTAAAGAAGGAAAGAGAGAGATTGAAGAAAGGAGAGAAGGAATGAAAGAAAGAAATGGGGAAGGAAGGAAGGAAGGAAGGAAGGAAGGAAGGAAGGAAGGAAGGAGACAAGGAAGGATGGAACAAAAAAACAAAGAAAGCAAGAAACGAAACAGAGAAGGAAGAAAGAAGGGAAAGAAAATGAGCGAAGGAAGGAAAGAGGGAGGGAAGGAAGGAGAGAAAGAAAGAAAGAAGGAGAGAAAGAGGGAGAGAAGGTTGGCCACAGCAACGCGTGGCAGGGATAGCTAGTGATACTATATCTGTGTGTGTGTGAATCATGTATATCTATCTATATATATGGCTGGATGGCTTTGATTACATTTTCTTGCCATGGTGAAGGGAGTTGGACTGGAAAATACTTAAGTATTTTCTGTTGGTCATGGAGGTTCAGTGTGGAAGGTTTGCCCCAATTCTGTCATTGGTGGGGTTCAGAATACTCTTTGATTGTAGGTGAACTATAAATCCCAGTAATTACAACTCCCAAATGTCAAGGTCTATTTCCCCCAAACTCCATCTGTGTCCATATTTGGGCACATGGAGTATTCGTGCCAAGCTTGGTCCAGATCCATCATTGTTTGAGTCCATAGTGCTCTCTGGATGTAGGTGAACTGCAACTCCAGAACTCAAGGTCAGTGCCCCCCAAACCCTTCCATCATTGGTGGAGTTCAGAATGCTCTTTGATTGTAGGTGAACTATAAATCTCAGCAACTACAACTCCCAAATGTCAAGGTCTATTTTCCCCAAACTCCACCAGTTTTCACATTTGGACATATTGAGTATTTGTGCCAAGTTTGATTCAGATCCATCATTGTTTGAGTCCACAGTCCTCTCTGGATGTAGGTGAACTACAACTCCAAAACACAAGGTCAGGGCCCACCAAACCCTTCCAGTATTTTCTGTTGGTCATGGGAGTTCTGTGTGCCACGTTGGGTTCAATTCGATCACTAGTGAAGTTTAAAATGCTCTTTGATTGTAGTTAACTATAAATCCCAGCAACTACAACTCCAAAATGACAAAATCAAATTTTTTGAGTGATAGTCACTCCTTGGGTTAGTAGATGTCTTGTGGCCAAATTTGGTGGCAATTCGTCCAGAGGTTTCTGAGTTATGTTAATCCCACAAACGAACATTACATTTTTATTTATATATTTTATTTGTTTATTTGTGGTGTCAGGGCAACCAGTCAATTGTGATGCCTTTGAATTCACAGTTCATGATAGCACCAATCACTCTTACTGATGTTTTCCCCAAAACATTATATTTTAGAAGTATTCTTGTTGTTATCAGTTTAGTAATCCATAAAAGAAAGAGAAACTTAACACAGATCTTTGCTTTTGTCGCTTATCCTTGCAAGAAACTGTATTTCTGGTTGGATGGATCTGAATTATAGACAAAAGCTTCCTTTTTGGAAAGGAAGAAGGGGGAGCGATAGTGACTCAGTCTTAATTCTATTTGTGCCGCTTGGAAGTCAAGAAGGTTTCTCTTTAAAAAAAAACCCTCCTTCCACACTTCATTTTGATTTGATTATTTCGTATAGATGGGTTCTCGCTTTCTCCCTCCAGACGCGTGGTGGAAGGCCGCTGAAGCAGTTGGTCTATAGTTGCAATAATCAAATTAACCATTTGCTACAACTTTTGAAGAGAACAGCTCGTGTGTAAAAAGAACAACTCCAAACAAAACACCCCTTCCCCTCCAAAATAAAACCCAGAGGGCCTTGAATTGAGTGAGTGGGACCAGAGGGAGAGGAAGGGAAGGGGGAGCCAGCAGGTCTTTAATCTTTAGAGACAAATCTAGGGGGTGGAAGGAAGAGAGAAAAGAACCGACAAAGGACTTTTTTGCGTTAAAACCGATGAATAAATAAATAAATGCAAAACCAGAAGGGAGATAATTGAATCAAGGGCATTTGCTCAGGAGGCTGAAAGAAGGCTGTGTAAAGTGAAAAGAACAGTGGGCCATAGGACGGTCAGGGCTGTTGGCATCATGAATGGAGACTAGAAGGTGGCAAGCTGGTGGAGAATGACTGGGCCAAAACAAGCACCATATGTGAGGAACAATAACAACAAGAAAGGGTTGGGTTGATGTTGGAACGTTATGAAAGACTGTGATGCCCAAACTATTTTCTTTGGTTGCCTTGGTTTATGACCTCTGGGGCTTAGAAGAGTTTTCAAAGACAAAGTTTCTGTTTGGGGCTATCACTCCTGGATAGAAGGCACTCAGATGTTCAAGAGCTCCAATTTGCTTGGGTATGTCTCTGTGATTCACCACATCAAAGGTAGCTTTTATTATTTTGCTTACTAACTAACTAACTATATTTATATAACGTCCCTCTCAGCCCGAAGGTGACTTGGGGAGGTTAACAGTTGGTACCAAGACCATAAAATACAATTAAAAACATTAAGATAATCTATATAAATAAAAATGTAATATTCTCACCTCTGAGGAAGCTTGCCATAGATGCAGGCGAAACGTCAGGAGAAATGCTTCTAGAACATGGCCATATAGCCCGAAAAAACCCACAAGAACTGAGTGATTCCAGCCATGAAAGCCTTCGACAATACAATGTAATATTCGTTTGTGGGATTAACATAACTCAAAAACCACTGGACGAATTGCTGCCAAATTTGGCCACAAGACACCTACTAACCCAAGGAGTGACGATCACACATGACCATCACATGTGTGTGTGTGTGTGGGGGGGGGGGGCTTGATTTTGTCATTTGAGAATTGTAGTTGCTGGGATTCATAGTTCACCTACAATCAAAAAGCATTCTGAACTCCACCAATTATGGAATTGAACCAGATGTGGCACACAGGACTCCCATGACCAACAGAAAACACTTTGGTGGGCATTGACCTTGAGTTTGGGAGTTGTAGTTCACCTACATCCAGAGAGCACTGTGGAGTCAAACAATGATGGATCTGCACCAAACTTGACATGGATATTCCATATGCCCAAATATGAACACAGATGGAGTTTGGGGAAAATAGACCTTGACATTTGGGAGTTGTAATTACCGGGATTTATAGTTCACCTACAATCAAAGAGCACTCTGAACCCCACCAACAACAGAATTGGGGCAAACTTCCCACACAGAATCCCCATAACCAACAGAAAATACTTAAGGCCATCCAGTCCAACTTCCTTCACCAGAGCAATAAAACATAATCAAAGCCCTCCTGACAAAGAGCCATCCAGCTATAGATATAGATAGATAGATATGATTCACACAGAGAGAGATATAGTATCATAGATTTGAAAGGGACGCCTTAAGAACGACAATTCTATGTTGCATGTTCCAGAGTAGGCCAACCAGACAATCTTTACATCAACACAAGCATAAAGAAATTACATATATTAGAAACCAACACTTTCTCATTAATTTATTTTTCAGATCACCAGACTGGGCCACAGCAATGCGTGGCAGGGGACGGCTAGTCTATTTAAATAAAAATGTAATGTTTGTTTGTGGGATTAACATAACTCAAAAACTACCACATGAATTGAGACCAAATTTGGACAGAATACACCTATCAGGCCAACGAGTGAACATCACTCAGATAAACACTGAAAAACACAGCAGAAGAGACTTAAAAAGCAAAGCAAATAAAAAATTACAACGCACGCACAAAACCACACATATATATGCAAACACACACATATATACATATACACAGACTGGCCACAACAACGCATGGCAGGAGATGGCTAGTCTATATAAATAAAAATGTAATGTTTGTTTGTGGGATTAAAATAACTCAAAAACCACTGGACGAATTGACACCAAATTTGGCCACAAGACACCTACTAGCCCAAGAAGTGACCATCACTAAAAAAATGATTTTGTCATTTGGGAGTTGTAGTTGCTGGGATTTATAGTTCACCTACAATCAAAGAGCATGCTGAACCCCACTAAGGACAGAATTGGGGCAAACTTCCCACAGGGAACCCCCAGGACCAACAGAAAATACTGTGTTTTCTGATGGTCCCCTTGTGACCGCCCCCAAGGGTCCCGACCCCCAGGTTGAGGAATGCTGCCTTAAGGTCATCCAGTCCAACTCCCTTCACCAGGGTAAGAAAACATAAACAAAGTCCTCCTGACAAAGCCATCCAGCCATAGATATGGATAGATATATATTATTCACAAAGACATATATGTATATGGCAGATATAGTATCATAGATTTGAAAGGGACCCCTAAAGAAGGACAATTATATGTTGCATTTTCCAGAGTAGGCAAACCAGACAATCTCTACAACACTGACAAAGAAACAACAAGAAATACTGTTTACCCACAAGCATCAAGACATTATATGTATTAGAAACCAATATTTTCTCATTACTTTATTTTCCAGATCACCAGACTGGGCCACAGCAACGCGTGGCAGGGGATGGCTAGTCTTGTAATATAACCTCAAGTAAATATACCAGAACCAGTGTGGTGTAGTAGTTTCAGCTTTGAACTATGATTCTGGAGACTAAAGTTTGAATCGCTGCTCAACCATGGGAACTTCTGTATGACCTTGGGTAAGTCACACACTCTCAGCCTCAGAGGAAAGCAAAGGCTAATCTCCTCTAAATAAACCTTGCCCAAAAAATCTCATGATAGTTTTCTTATGTTTCCATGAATCAAAATAACTAGGAGGCACACAACAACAATGTATTTACCACAACCTTGATATGGATGCCATCAGCTGCAGGTAGTTGAATCGAAAGCAAATAAAGAGTCTTGCTCTTGTAAAAACACAATTCTGTGTGAGTGCAAAGTGATGTACAGTGGGGTAAAAAATAACAAAAAAAAACCCACATTAAATCCAATTTGCTGATGGCTCCTGAACTGGCAGCGATTACTTAAGAAAGCAACCCTTGTGTGTTGAGCCGGAAAACTTTTCACTACGCCACCTAGAGATCATTTGCAGAAGAAAAGTGGGCTCTATGTTTCAAATTAATAAAGAAAAACATGGGTTCAGTGTTTAGGGTTAAGCGTATGGTGAAAAAGACAAAGCAATGCCGGGAAACTTCCAAGAAAGAGAAAAGTAAACGAAAAAGCAGTGCCATAATGCCCCGGTGGCATCCCAAGCAGACTGCTGTGATGCCCTAAGAGGAATAGTTGAGAAAATTAGGTAGCTTTGCAATGGAGTAGAGAAGACCAAGAGGTGATATAGTAGCCATCCTAAATATCGCACCGGGATTATGGTGCAGCTGGCTGGGAGTCAGCTGCATTAAGATCACTACTGACCAAAAGATCATGAGTTTGAAGCCAGCCTGGGTCGGAGTGAGCTTCCGACCAATTTGTGTAGCTTGCTATTGACCTTTGCAGCTCAAAAGACAGTTGCATCTGTCAAGTAGGAAATTTAGGTACTGCGTATGCAGGGAGGCAAATTTAATTAATTTACGATTCCATAAAAATCGCCAGCAAGCATGCAAAGAATGAGGAAGTACTTCATCAGTGTCACAAATGGTCAGTGAAGGGACAGCTCCCCTGGTGGCCATAATCAGCAAATGAATCTTCTGGATTCTGGTTGGGGATGGACTCAACATGATGAAAGTTGTAGTTCACCCTGAATCAAGACAGAGCACTGTGACCCCCACCAACGATGGACCTGGACCTAACTTGGCACACAGAACCCTCATGACCAACAAAAAATACTGGAGGGCTTTTTTTTGGGGGGGGGGGTCACTTTGATTTAAGGGAGTTGTAGTTCACTTACATTCTGAGAGCTCTGTGAACCCAAATGATGATGGATCTGGACCATAGTTGGCACACATACCCAATGCACCTAAATTTGAATACTAGAGGGTTTTGAGAGAGATTGACCTTGATTTTTGGGAATTGTAGTGTAGTTCACCTACAACCAGAGAAACTGTGAACCCCAACAATGATGGATCAAACTTGGCACACAGAACCACCATGACCAACTGAACATTCTGGAGGAGTTTGGGAGGGAAGTGACCTTCATTTCTGGGAGTTGTAGTTCACCTATATCCAGAGATACTGTGACCACCACTGATGACGGATCTGGACCAAGCTTGGCACACAGAACCCTGATGACAAACTGAACCTTACTGGAGTGGTTTGCGGGGATTGAGCCACCATGGTGGGAGCTGTAGTTCATCCTGTAGCCAGAGACCACACAGATCCCACAAATGATGCATCTAGAGAGCAAACTTGCCCAACATGACAAACTTTAACCACTGATGGGGTTTCAGGGAGTTAACCTGGCATGATGTGAGTTGTAGTTCACCCACACCCTTATCCATTTTGTAAATAAAAATGACTTTTTCAAGTAACCTGAGCAATGCCGGGTATCTAAGACGACGACGACAATGATAATAATAATAATAATAATAATAATAATAATAATAATAATAATAATTTTGTGTGATTGATGTGAACTCGGCTCAGGCTTTTAGGTGGACATAATAATAATAATAATAATAATAATAATAATAATAATGTGTGATTGATGTGAATTTAGCTCAGGCTTTTAGGTGGACATAGTGATAATAATAATAATAATAATAATAATAATAATAATAATAGTGTGATTGATGTGAACTTGGCTTTTAGGCTTTTAGATTGACATAATAATAATAATAATAATAATAATAATAATAATAATGTGTGATTGATGTGAACTTTTAGGCTTTTAGGTGGACATAGTGATAGTAATAATGATGATAATAATAATAATAATAATAATAATAATAATTGTTTTGTTTTTTGTTATTATCATTATAAAACCAGACAGGTAAATTCTCTGGTACCCACCAGCATGAAAACTAACATTTTGAACATATTTTTTTTACTCTCAAATTTATAATTCTCTTTCTCTTCTTGATTTAGACTTTACCCTTCTTAAGTGGAAATGATGGAGGGATTCTAACCCAGATCCATAGCAGCATAACTATCCCTCGGGTTTTGTAATGTAACCATCTCTGCATTCAATAACTGTAATGCTCACCAGTACTTTCTAGTGTGTTTTTTCTTCTTCTCATAATGTGGGCAGTGAGGAGAATGTTTTTTTTTTGCCAGATTTTAGGTGGATTTTTAAAAAATTCTTCATCCTAATATTCAACTAAAATCTATCCCGGAGCAGCAGAGAGCAGATCTTGAAATATTCCTAGAGAACACTCATGTCACAGTCTTCTCTTCACTAAGCTGAACATGTCCAGGTCCTTCAAAAGTCTGTTTATATTTTTGTTCCTCATACCTCTCATCATCCTTCTGTGAACCTCCTCCAACTTGTTTGCACCCTAAAATGAGGAATTAAATAAAATAGGTTATAATATATACATTTTTTAAAAAATAGGTCAGAAGAGGAGTAAAGAGAAAAGGAATCTGGAAAGGAATCATTTTTTGAAACTGTCACCCAAATACAATCATTTCAAGGTGGTGGATTGGGTCCAAAGTCTGGATGAATGAAGAAGAAAGGATTTTCTGGGGGACCTTCATGTCACTGCCTCAGGCCCCATCTACACTACCATATAAAATCCAGATTGTCTGCTTAGAACTGGATTACATGGCAGTGCAGACTCTTACAATCCAGTTCAAAGCAGATCATAATTTGGATTTAAAGGAAGTGAAAATTTCTCCTTCACCTTAGGCTGGATCTGCACTGTCATATAATCCAGATTATCATAGCAGATAATCCACATTATTTGATTTGAACTGGATTATCTGAGGCCACTTCCATACAACTGAATAAGATCCCACTTTATCTGCTTTGAACTGGGATATATGGCAGTGTGGACTCAGATAACCCACTTCAAAGCAGATATTATAGGTTATTCTGCCTTGATATTCTGGGTTATATGGCTGTGTGGAAGGGCCCTCAGTCTACACTGCTATATAATCCATCACAAGGCAGATAATCAGGATTTTATATGGCACTGTAGATACAGCCTTAGGCCCCTCCTACACTGTCCTATATCCCAAGATCTAATCCCACATGGTCTGCTTTGAACTGGATTATATGAGTCTACAATCCAGTTCAAAGCAGATAATCAGGATTTTATAGGGCAGTGTAGATCCAGCTTTAGGCCCCTTCCACACAGCTGTATAAAGTCCACATTGAATTGGAATATATGGCAGTGTAGACTCAGATAACCCAGTTCAAAGCAAATATTGTGGATTATCTGTCTTGATATTCTGAGTTATATGGCTGTGGCTCTTTGGCCTCTTCTGTCCTACATCCCAGGATCTGATCCCAGATTATCTGCTTTGAATTCGTTGATATGAGTCTATGCTGCCAGATAATCTGGGATAAGAAGATAGTCTGAGATCAAATCCTGAGATATAGGGCAGTGTAAAAGGGGTCTCAGTGTTATCCTTGTTGTTGTCTGCCATCTGACCTTGGAAGCTAAGCTTTGGTTAATACTTCATGGAAGACCAACAGTGAATGTGGAATGTTGCAAGCAATGGCCTCTACCAGAGATTTAACACTTGTTGTTGTTGTTGTTCCACTCACCTCCAGGTCAGCAAACTGGGTGGATAAGATTCTCCCAATCCAGTAGTTCTCAACCTTCCTAATGCCGTGACCCCTTAATATAGTTCACCTACAATCAAAGAGCCTTCTGAACTCCACCAATGATGGAATTGAACCAAACTTGGCACACAAAACTCCCATGACCAACAGAAAACACTGGAAGTGTTTAGTGGGCACTGGCCTTGAGTTTTGGAGTTGTAGTTCACCTACATTCAGAGAGGACTGTGGATTCAAACAATGATAGATCTGGACCAAACCTGGCAAGAATACCCAATATGCCCAGACGGGAACACTGATGGAGTTTGGGGAAAATAGACCTTGACATTTGGGAGTTGTAGTTGATGGGATTTATAGTTCAGCTACAATCAAAGAGCATTCTGAACTCCACCAATGATGGAATTGAATGAAACTTGGCACACAGAACTCCCATGACTATCAGAAAACACTGGAAGTGTTTGGTGGGCACTGACCTTGAGTTTTGGAGTTGTAGTTCACCTACATCCAAAAAGCACCGTGGACTCAAACAATAATTGATCTGAATCAAACTAGGCACAAATACTCAATATGTCCAAATATGGACATTGATGGAGTTTTGGGGAAATAGACCTTGACATTTGGGAGTTGTAGTTACTGGGATTTATAGTTCACCTACAATCAAAGAACATTCTGAACTCCATCAATGATGGAACTGACCCAAACTTGGCACACAGAACAAACCAACAGAAAACACTGGAAGTGTTTGGTGGGCACTGACCTTGAGTCCCATGATCAACAGAAAATACTATGTTTTCTGATAGCCTTTGGCGGCCCCTCTGATACCTACCCCCAGGTTGAGAATCACTGTCCTACTGGCTGGACTCTGAAGGAGCTGGGGGTGGTGACGGCCGACAGGGAGCTCTGGCATGGTCTGGTTCATGAGGTCAAGAAGAGTCAGAAGCGACTGAACAAATAAACAACAAAACAACAAAGATCCTCCTCCTCCTTCTCGCCCACACACACTTCGTAAATACTCCCTCAGTTTGTTACTTTAATTACCGACTTGTTACCGGGCCAGAAAGGCGGTAATGAATGTAATAAAGTTAATTACCACACATTCGGATCTTTAGTAAGGAGCGAAAGACCAAAGGAACCGCCTGAACACTAGTGTTGCAGCTGAGCCAGCTTTCAGAATCAATGGACTAGGCATTCTTTGTTAGTAGAGACACTTATGATATTGGTCACCATCATCACACTCCAGTTTCTCTGTTCCCTCTGAGATCACCTACAATAGATGGGAAAAATCCCAGCAATACATTGGTAGGAATGATTTCTCTTACAATCCAAGATGTTTTCGAATCCCTGGGCCTAGAAAGGCTGCATTCAGCTCTCTCAACATTGCAAAAGACCCAAATGAGATGGAAATGAAACCTTCTAGATCAGATTTGCAAAATGGATGGACATAGCTGTCTGCACTTTGACTTACTTACTTACTTACTTAGGTGATCCCTCGTTGTTTTAGTAGGATAGTCTTCCAAGATCAGTGTACTGGTGGGTCTGTAGGTGACCGTGGAGCCCTATTCTTGACTTGCATGTTCTCCAGCAGTGAGGGCATTGGTTTCCAGTTGGAAGGCAGTATCAGGTTGGCTTGACGCATGCCTCTTCAAATTCCACAGCACTGCTGGTAACAGCTGACCTCCAGCTGGAGCACTCAAGGGCCAGGGCTTCTCAGTTCTCGGCCTGCTCTTGGACTTATTTACTTACTTACTTAGGTGATCTCTCATTGTCCGAGAAGGATAGTCTTCCAAGATTAGTGTACTGGTGGGTCCGTAGGTGACTGTGGAGCCCTATTCTTGATCTGCATCTTCTCCCGCACGGAAGGCATTGATTTCCAGGTGGAAGGTAGTATCGGGTTGGTTTGACGCGCCTTCCTATTGGCACGTTTCTCTCTTTTGCCCTCCATTCGTGCCTCTTCTAATTCTACAGCACTGCTGGTCACAGTTGACCTCCAGCTGGAGCACTTAAGGGCCAGGGCATCCCAGTTCTCGGTGTCTATGCCAGAGTTTTTAAGGTTGGCTTTGAGCCCATCTTTAAATCTCTTTTCCTGCCCATCAACGTTCCATTTGCTGTTCTTGAGTTTGGAGTAGAGCAACTGCTTTGGGAGATGTGGTTGGGCGTGGCCAGTCCGGCTGAGTTGATGGCAGAGGACCATCACTTCAATGCTGGTGACCTTTGCTTTTTCCAGCACGCTGACATTTGTCCGCTTGTCTTCCTGAAAGATTTGCAGGATTTTCTGGAGGCAGCGCTGATGGAATCGTTCCAGGAGTTGCCTGTGACGTCTGTAGACAGTCCATGTCTCGTCTCGCAGGCGTCTAGCAGGGTTGGGAGGACAATAGCTTTATAAACAAGCACCTTGGTATCCCTACGGATGTTCTGGTCCTCAAACACTCTCTGCTTCATTCGGGAAAAAAGCTGCACTCACAAAGCTCAGGCAGTGTTGTATTTCATTGTCAATGTTGACTTTTGTGGAGAGGTGGCTGCCAAGGTAGCAGGAATGATCAACATTTTCTCATGTTAAACCATTAAGCTGTATTTCTGGCATTGGAGAGGGATTGGCTGGTGACTGCTGGAAGAGCACTTTGGTTTTCTCAATGTTCAATGACAGGCCAAGCTTCTCATATGCTTCTGCAAAGGTGTTCAGGGTGGCTTCTAGGTCTTCTTCTGAATTCGCACAGATGGTGTTGTCATCAGCATACTGGAGTTCTATAACAGATGTTGTTATAACCTTGGTTTTGGCTTTCAGTCTGCTGAAGTTAAATAGTGGATGATTTCCACTCTGGTGGGAAGCTTCCGGTCAACAAAATGAAGTATCATAGCATGCTCTTGGACATTTGGCTATGAAAGCTGTCATTTTTTATTTATTACATAATAATAATAATGATGATGATGATGATGATGATGGGAGACAGAGAAAAGAAAACGTCTTCACTTCCTCTCTCTGCTTGTGAAAATTATGATGGAAACACAAGAAAATCCTTCCCTGAAGAGACCCTACATTGAGTTCCCTCTGCGCTTTACATTTTTAAAGGGAGGGGGTGTACTCAATAAGGGGGGCTCCTAGGGATGAGAGCCTCTGAAGCCTTGAGTGAGCAAATCTGAGCCAGGTATCCTCTTTCCAAAGTATCTCTCCATTTCACGCTCCTAGGGGAGCCCCTTTGTAAGGAAATTGAGCGTGTAACTCTCCCACAAAAGGGGCTTTTCTGTTTATACCGAAGGCCCCTTCCACACAGCTGTATAAAATCCACACTGAACTGGATTATATGGCAGTGTAGACTCAGGAAATCCAGTTCAAAGCAGGTATTTCTCCCTTCTCTTCAAGGTATCCAGTTGGGACATGTTCCATAAGTGTGGCTTCACAAAGAAGGCCTTCTCCCATGTCTTTCCATGCCAGCTTTCCATTTTATCCTGTGATAAGAATAATTTTGACTTCTATCATTCATGGAAAATGAGGTCTTGGAGGGTGGTTTAGCAATCCTCTGTTTATACTACATAGAATCATAGAATAGAATAGAATAGAATAGAATAGAATAGAATAATAGAATCATAGAGTTGGAAGAGACCTCATGGGGCATCCAGTCCAACCCCTGGCCAAGAAGCAGGAAAATCACATTCAAAGCACCCCCGACAGATGGCCATTCAACCTCTGTTTAAAAGCTTCCAAAGAAGGAGCCTCTACCACACTTTGGGGCAGAGAGTTCCACTGCTGAACAGCTCTCACGGTCAGGAAGTTCTTCCTAATGTTCAGATGGAATCTCCTTTCTTGTAGTTTGAAGCCTTTCTTGTAGTTTCTTTCTTCTGCCTCCTAGTCTCCAGGGCAGCAGAAAACAAGTTCGCTCCCTCCTCCCTATGACTTCCTCTCACATATTTATACATGGCTATCATGTCTCCTCTCAGCCGTCTCTTCTTCAGGCTAAACATGCCCAGCTCTTTAAGCCGCTCCTCATAGGGCTTGTTCTCCAGACCCTTAATCATTTTAGTCGCCCTCCTCTGGATGCACGCAGTAAGAGCACTCAATTTAGAAGAAGCTTCCCCATACCTCCTTGTGCTCCTATAATACAGAAGTTTACAATCAGCAGAGGTATGAACTGCATGCAGAAAGCCAGAAAGGAAGCAATCCCCTTAGGCCATTGGGTCTGACCCCTTGCTCAATGCAAGAAGTCCAGCTAGAGCTGAGTGAGTATCCATTGCCAATAGTAGCTGTCCAGCCTCTTTCTGAATTTGAGATAATTGTTTGGGGTCATGCTGACTGGGGCAATATGTGTAATTCTAAAGTCTGACCTAAACGGATTATTTAACTGTTATTATTTCAATTACTTGTTTTAACTTGTGTAATGTATTTCATTGTTGTTGTTTACACTTTTTACTTCTGTTTTATACAGGCATTGAATGTTTGCCTTTATTATGTTGGAAGCTGCCCTGAGTCCCCTGGGGAGATAGGGCGGGCTACAAATAAAATTATTATTATTATTATTATTATTATTATTATTTGAAATACAAAAAGATTACTGTAACTTTTTTCAGACTTCTGGTTCCACCAGTTCTTTGTCGCAGGCAGATGATATTTGTGGCACAAATTATTATTATTATTATTATTATTATTATTATTGGGTTGTAGGTTTTTTCAGGCTATATTGCCATGTTCTATTATTATCTGAAACACAGCAAGATTAGTATACAGCAAACAAGGTCACTCTACTGGCTGTTGTATTGGATCACACGTGGGACACTTCCCAACTGTCTAGGACTGTGTGATATATTGGGGAATAATGCGCGCAGTAGGGTGGCCAAACGTTTGCAGCTGGCAGATAGTGATTTTGTCAGCGTTGATTGTGTTTAAGTGCAGGCCAAGGTCTTTAGGCACTGCACCCAATGTGCTGATCACCACTGGGATCAACTTTACTGGCTTGTGTTGAGTTTCAGCCCTGACTATATAAGTCTCCAGCTCTGAGTAGTTAGCCTAGATAGACTGAGGGATTCCTCCCCAATTTCCTCTAGCTAGCTGATTTTAAGAAGGGGTTAAGAAGGGGGGTTGCCTTGCTCATCTTTGGATGGCACTATCTCCTCCCCCTTTGAATACCTAGGAATGTGATATCTTCAGGTAAACTAACTTCTTCTTTTAAAGGTATTTTTATTGCCCTGAGCTGGCCATGTGGCCTGTTTCCATTTTCTGGCCTCTTCTCTTTTGTCTTCTCTAGAATGAAGAGGCATCTTGCCATTGTCTAAGGCAAGATGTAGTAGATATAGTTACTTTTATTTTTCATTTTTCCTTTTCCTTAGAAGATAGCTCAGTGAAGCTAGTTAGCTCCAAGAACCTTTCCTATCTAGAAATGGATTTCTTTTATTTTAATAATCATATTATTTCTGATCCTATGAGTTGTGGATCTGCAATCCTGTTCTATCCTGTTGAATTGAAGCCAATCCTTGCTCACTACATGTAAGTTTTTGCGGCTTATGAACTAGCACTCTGCTATATTTTTGATGGAATTACCCCCAGAGAGGGCTATTTTTGAGCCTAACAGCTCCTTATTCCCAATACTTTGCAATTTGATCTATTGTGTCATCTTTTCTAGTTGTTTCTCTTCAATCCTGCTGTCCCCTGAGGTCAGGAGTATTATGCTCCAAAACTCTGTCAATCTGACTCCAGAAGTCCCAGAGTAGTTTGATATGTTCATTTTCTGTAACGTTTTCAGGCTTGTCACAGGCAGATGGTATTTGTGGCACAAATTCCAATGAATAATCTGAGCAACAGTGTTATGCCTCTGCTTGTAGTCTGTCTGCGAGATCTTCTTGCAGCAGCTGAGGGTGTGATCTATTGTTTCATCTGCTTCCTTGCAGTCTACACTTGGTATCTGTCTTTGACTTTTCAATTTTGGCTTTGATGGCATTTGTTTTAATGGCTTGTTCTTGGGCTGCCAGAATCAGGCCCTCTATCTCCTTTTTCAGAGTTCCATTTGTGAGCCATATCCATGTTTTTTTCTTTGTCAACTTTGCTCTCAATTTTTCCCAGGAACTTCTTTTGCCAGTTTTCTATTATTATTATTATTATTGTTGTTGTTGTTGTTGTTATTATTATTATTATTATTATTATTAATGTCTAGGACTGTGTGATGTATCTGCAAATAATGCATGCAGATCCCAGTAAGGTGGCCTTCTGCAGCTGGCAGATGGTAATTTTGTCAGCGCTGATTGTGTTTAAGTGCAGGCCAAGGTCTTTAGGCACTGCACCTAGTGTGCCAGTCACCAGTGAGACCACCTCTACTGGCTTGTGCCAGAGTGTTTACAGTTCAGTCTTTAAATCCTCGTATAGTGTCAGCTTTTCCAGTTGTTTCTCTTAATTATTATTTAATTATTTATTATTTAATTATTAATTAATATTATTTATTTATTTATTTATTATCATATTGTGGATTATCTGCCTTGATATTTTGGGTTATATGGCTCTGTGGAAGGCCAAAAGGACTAGCATCCTCTCTCCTTTCTTCTCACCTGGGCTACTCCTTCCTTCCTTCCTTCCTTCCTTCCTTCCTTCCTTCCTTCCAAGGCATATTCTGTCCAGTTTGAAGCATAGACGGGATGAAGTAGTGAAGCCTCTCTCTTTTTCTCTTTCTAGCATCCTTTCTTCTCTCTTCCCATCTGGGCCCCTCCCTCCCTCCCTTCCAAGGTATATTCTGTCCAGTTTGAAACATGGATAGGATAATAAATACATAAATAAAATTTTATTTCTATCTCGCCTCATCTCCTTGAAAGGACTCCAGGCGGCTGACAAGCATGAGTAAATGCCATATATAGGAATAGATAACCAATCAATCACAAAGAGACAAAATAACATAAAACAAAATGGACAAATGGAACAATAAACAGTGAAAACATTAATTAAAACACTGTATTTCCGCTAGATTAAATAAACGAGATAAAAAACAAAATACCCTGAGTTTCCATAGAGCAAAAAGATCTCATCCACATTAAGGGGGATATTATTCATAATTTCCAAAGGCCTGTTTGTTGTCTTTAAGTGTGAAGCCTCTCTCTCTCTCTCTTCATTTCTCTTCCTAGAATCCTTTCCCCTCTTCCCACCTGGGCCACTCCTTCCTTCCTTCCTGACTGACTTCTCTCCTTCCTTCCTGTCTGCTTTCTTTCTTTCTTTCTTTCTTTCCTTCTTTCCTTCCTGCTTCCTTCCTTCCTTCCATTTTTCCTTCCTTTTTTCTTTCTTTCTTCCTTCCTTCTTTCCTTCCTGCCTTCCTTCCATTTTTCCTTCCTTTTTTCTTTCTTTCTTTCTTCCTTCCTTCTTTCCTTCCTGCCTTCCTTCCTTCCTTCCTTTTTCCTTTCTTTTTCTTCCTTCCTTCCTTCTTTCCTTTCTGCCTTCCTTCCTTCTTTTCTTCCTTCTTTCCTTCCTACTTCATTCCTGCCTTCCATTTTTCCTTCCGTTTTCCTTCCTTTTCTCCTTTCTTTCTTTCTTTCTTTCTTTCTTCCTCCTTTCCTTCCTTCCTTCCTTTTTTCTTTCTTTTTTCTTCCTTCCTTCCTGCCTTCTTTCCTTCCTGCTTTCCTTTCTTCTTTCCTTTCCGCCTTCCTTCCTTCTTTCCTTCCTTCTTTCCAAGGTATATTCTGTCCAGCTCGAAACATGGACGGGATGAAGGAGCGAAGGCTCTCTCTCTCTCTCTCTCTCTCTCCTTTTCTCTTCCCCGCATCCTTTCCCCTCTTCTCACCTGGGCCACTCCTTCCTTGTTTCCTTCCTTCCTGCCCGCCTTCTCTCTTTCCTTTCTTCCTGCCTTCCTTCTTTCTTTCCTTTCCTTCCTTCTTTCCTTCCTTCCGTCCTTCTTCCTTATTTCCTTTCTTCCGTCTTTCTTTCTTTCCTTCCTTATTTCCTTCCTTCCTGTATGCCTGCCTTCTCTCTTCCCGCTTTCCCTCGTTCCTTTTTCCTTCATTATTTCCTTTTCTTCCTTCCTTCCGTCCTTCTTTCTTTCTTTTTTTTCTTTCTTTCCTTACTTATTTCCTTCCTGCCTGCCTACTTGCCCACCTTCTCTCTTTCCTTCCTTCTTTCCAAGGTATATTCTGTCCAGCTCGAAACACGGACGGGATGAAGGAACGAAGCCAATTTCTCTTTCTTTTTTCTCTTCTTAGTATCTTCCCACCTGGGCCACTCCTTCCTTCTTTCTTTCTTTTTTTCTTTCCTTTCTTATTTCCTTCCTTCCTGCCTTCTCTCTTTACTTCCCACCTTCCTTCCTTCATTTTTCCTTCATTCTTTCATTTTCTTCCTTCCTTCTTGCCTTCCTTCCTTTTTTCCTTGTTTCCGTCCTTCTTTCTTTTTTTTTCTTTCTCTCTTTCCTTCCTTCCTTTCAAGGTATATTCTGTCCAGCTCGAAACACGGACGGGATGAAGGAACGAAGCCAATTTCTCTCTCCTTTTCTCTTCCTAGTATCCTTTCTCCTCTCTTCCCACCTGGGCCACTCCTCCCTCCCTCCCTCCCTTCCTTCTTTTCTTTCTTTCCTTCCTTATTTCCTTCCTGCCTGCCTGCCTTCTCTCTTTACTTCCCACCTTTCTTCCTTCATTTTTCCTTCATTCTTTCCTTTCCTTCCTTCCTTCCTTCCTTCCTTTCTTCCTTCCTTCCAAGGTATATTCTATTCAGCTCGAAACACGGACGAGATGAAGGAGCGAAGCCTCTTTCTCTCTCTTTTCTTTTCCTAGTATCCTTTCTCCTCTCTTCCCACCTGGGCCACTTCTTCCTTCCTTCTCTCCTTCCTTCCTGCCTTCCTTCCTCCCTTTTCCCCCTCTTTCCTTCCTTCCAACCTTTCTTTCCTTCCTCCCTTCTTTCCAAGGTATATTCTGTCCAGCTCAAAACACGGACGGGATGAAGGAGCGAAGCCTCTTTATCTCTCTTTTCTTCTTCCTAGTATCCTTTCTCCTCTCTTCCCACCTGGGCCACTCCTTCCTTCCTTCCTTCCTTCCTTCCTTCCTTCCTTCCTTCCTTCCTTCCTTCCTTCCTTCCTTCTTTTTTTCTTCCTTCCTTCCTGCCTTTTCTCTTTACTTCCCGCCTTTCTTCCCTCTTTCTTGCCTTCCTTCCTTCCTTCTTTTCTTGCGTCCATCTTTCTTTTCTTTTCTTTTCTTTTCTTTCTTTCTTTCTTTCTTTCCTTCCTTCCAATGTATATTCTATTCAGCTCGAAACACGGACGAGATGAAGGAGCGAAGCCTCTTTCTCTCTTCTTTTCTTAGTATCCTTTCTCCTCTCTTCCCACTCCTTCCTTCCTTCCTTCCTTCCTTCTCTCCTTCCTTCCTGCCTTCCTTCCTTCCAAACTTTCCTTCCTTCTTTCCTTCCTGCCTTCCTTCCTTCCTTCCAAGGTATATTCTGTCCAGCTCGAAACACGGACGAGATGAAGGAGCCAAGCCTTTCTCTCTCTCTTTTCTTCTTCCTAGTATACTTTCTCCTCTCTTCCCACCTGGGCCACTCCTTCCTTCCTTCCTTCCTTCCTTCCTTCCTTCTTTCCTTTCTTCCTTCCAAGGTATAGTCTGTCCAGCTCGAAACACGGACGGGATGAAGGAGCGAAGTCCCTTTCTCTCTCTTTTCCTCTTCCTAGTATCCTTTCTCCTCTCTTCCCTACTGGGTCACTCCTTCCTTCCTTCCTTCCTTCCTTCCTTCCTTCCTTCCTTCCTTCCTTCCTTCCTTCCTTCTTTTTCCTTTCCTTCCTTCCTTCCTTCCTTCCTGCCTTCTCTCTTTACTTCCCGCCTTCCTTCCTTCATTCTTTCCTTTTCTTCCTTCCTTCCTTCCTTCCTTCCTTCCTTCCTTCCTTCCTTCCTTCCCTCCCTCCTTTCCTCCTTCTTTCCTTCCTCCCTTCCAAGGTATATTCCGTCCAGTTATTTATTTTTTTTAAAAGGAGGCAAATCACATCAGGGGAAATCGTCACCCAACTTTCCTTCTTCTCTCCAAAGGAGGCTGATTGAATTAAAGGGCAAGGAGGCTTCTTGGAGAAGGAGGGAGAGAGGGAGGGGAAGAGGGGATGAAGGAAAGAGAGAGAGAAGGCAGGGGACGTCAATGGTGTGTATTAAATCCTAATTAGAGATGCAGGAATCAGCCGGGGGGAAGTTGGACAGCTCGGCCTGCCTCTCCCTTCCCTCTTTTTCCCTCCTCCCTCCTTCTCTCTCTTTCTCCCTCCTCCCCCTCCCTCCCTCCTTCCCCCCTCCCCTCCCCATTTGCCAGCCCAATAGACTGATGAGTTATTGTCATGTAAAAAGCGCCCGCGCTCCATCCAGACCCTCCGCTTCGCTATTGTCCAAGTGGAAAGAGCCAAGTTTATTATGAGGACTATATGCTCTAGAGACCTCGGGCCAGGCAGCTCATAGGAGCCCGGCTGGGTTGGTGTGGGGTTGGGTTTTTTTCTCTCCCTTCCCTCCTCGTATCATAAAGCTGGGCTAGTTGCAGGGAGGCCACTCTCTCTCTCAGTCTGGGAGCGAGAGCCGAGCAGTGCGCACCTCTCTCTCCCTCTCTGCCTCCCTCTCTCTCTCTGCCCCTCCGCGACCCCTCCGCCGGGCCACCCGGAGCCTCCGCCAGCCCGCCAATGTATAAAATGGAATACTCCTACCTCAACTCCTCCGCCTACGAGTCCTGCATGGCCGGCATGGACACCTCCAGCCTGGCCTCGGCGTACGCGGACTTCAGCTCGTGCAGCCAAGCCGGCGGCTTCCAATACAACCCCATCCGGACCACCTTCGGGGCCACGTCGGGATGCCCTTCCTTGGCGCCGGGCTCCTGCAGCCTGGGCAGCCTCCGCGACCACCAGAGCAGCCCCTACGCCGCAGGTAAGGCCTCCCCGCCCGCCCGCTTCCCATTTACTCGCCCTCCCGCAATTTGCTTACACAAATGAAAGGGATTTATCACGTTAGAAGGAGGGGGAGGGAAAGGAGAGAGAGAGAGAGAGAGAAAGGAGGGGAGGCGGGTGGGTGTAATTCACTTACCCCCGTTACACGATCCGGAGGAGAAGAAGTCACACCCGGAACCCGCCAACGAAATTATCCCGAGCTGCCAAAATGATCGGCGTAATGTGTTTACTTACTTTGCGGAGGGAGAGAGACCGGGAGGAATAATTAAATAAGCCCAGAGAGGGAAAGAAAGCTCATTACTGGCACCGCAGCCTTCTTCCTCCTCCTCACTTGCTTGGGTTTTCCTTTTGGAAAGCTGCATCTACACTGTCTTTCTATCCCAGGATCGGATCGTGGGGCTTGCAAGATTATCTTGTGGAATAGTCACAGGATGCCTTAAACCCTTTGGGAAGCTACACTATCTCTGTATCCCGGGATCGGATCTTAGGGCTTGCAAGATTATCTTGTGCAATAGTCACAGGATGCCTTAAACCTATCTTTATATCCCAGGGGCTTGCAAGATTATTATCTTGCGGGATAATCACAGGATGCCTTAAACCCTTTGGGAAGCTACACTATCTCTGTATCCCGGGATCGGATATTGGGGCTTGTAAGATTATCTTGTGGAATAGATTATTCTCTTGCGGGATAATCACACCTTTTGGAAAGCTACACTATCTCTGTATCCTGGGATCGGATCTTGGGGCTTGCAAGATTATCTTGTGGAATAGTCACAGGATGCCTTAAACCCTTTGGGAAGCTACACTATCTCTATATCCCAGGATCGGATCTTAGGGCTTGCAAGATTATTATCTTGCGGGATAATCACACCTTTTGGAAAGCTACACTATCTTTATATCCCAGGATCGGATCTTGGGGCTTGCAAGATTATTATCTTGCAGGATAATCACAGGATGCCTTAAACCTTTTGGAAAGCTACACTATCTTTATATCCCAGGATCGGATCTTGGGGCTTGCAATGTTATTATCTAGTGCAGGGGTCAGGAACCTTCGGCCCTCCAGGTGTGGTGGACTTCAACTCCCACAATTCCTTGAGGCTCGGCATTCGCCCCAAAGGCTTACCTTGGCCTCAAGGAATTGTGGGAGTTGAAGTCCACCACACCTGGAGGGCCGAAGGTTCCCCATGCTTGATCTAGTGGAATAATCACAGGATACCTTAAACCAGTGGTTCTCAGCCTGGGGTCCCCAGATGTTTTTTGCCTAAAACCCCCAGAAATCCCAGCCAGCTTACCAGCTGTTAGGTTTTCTGGGTGTTGAAGGCTAAAAATATCTGGGGACCCCAGGCTGAGAACCACTGCCTTAAACCTTTTGGAAAACTACATTATCTTTATATCCCAGGATCGGATCTTGGGGCTTGCAAGATTATTATCTTGTGGAATAATCACAGGATGCCTTAAACCTTTTGGAAAGCTACACTATCTTTATATAATAATAATAATAATAATAATAATAATAATAAGCTCTAATGAGATGAAATAGGAGCAAATTATTTGAAGGGATATCCCAGGATCGGATCTTGGGGCTTGCAAGATTATTATCTTATGGAATAATCACAGGATGCCTTAAACCTGTTGATAAACTCTACAAGCTAGCTGGCATTGTCCACCCCCCCCCCCCCCCGAATGTGCTATGTGAGAGAAATAAGGTTGAACACTGTGAAAACACTCTAGTTACATCCCCAAATAGACTACTGCAACACACTCTACGTGGGGCTGCCTTTGAAGACTACCCAGAAGCTTCAACTAGTCCAATGGTTGGCAGCCAGATTGCTCACCAAAGTGACTTACAGGGAACATGCAACCCCCTTGTTGCGCCAAGGCCAACTCCACTGGCTGCCGACTTCAAGAGAGACCCTGCTCTCAATCCAGACTTCAAGAGAGACCCTGCTCTCAATCCAGACTTCAAGAGAGACTCTGCTCTCAATCCTGACTTCAAGAGAGACCCTACTCTCGATCCAACCATTATTGCACCATTATAGCAAACATGGTTGGTGGGGAGGAGAGACAGGGCCTTCTCAGCAGTGGCCCCTGTGTGTGGAATTTCTCCCCAGGGACATCAGGTTGGCCACCTCCCTCCTGTCCTTTAGAAGACAAGTGAAGACTTGGCTCTGAGACCAGGAGTTTGATTAATCGGATAGCGGCAATTACGACATTGAATCTGCCAATAATAATAATAATAATAATAATAATAATAATAATAATAGTAATAACTTTATTTTTATGTCCTGCCAAACATCTCCCCTGGGGGACTCGGAGCAGCTTACAAGGGACAAGCCCAAGATTACAATTAAAGCACACATGTAAAAACACTTTAACCAATTAAAACATCAGATAAAACAAATAACAACACAATGGAAAGCAATATAAAAACAATATGGCTGAAAGAAACATAGCTGAGGTACAGATCCAATGAGTGCAATACATTTTTACAGGAGAGAGGGAAAGTGCAACAATACAGTAAACCTGCCTAGACTTGGATTTGGTTTTACCGACATGTATAATCTACTATCCAAGGAATTGTATAATGTGTTTTATTGATTTGTAGTGTTCTAATTATTTTTAATGCTTTAATTGTACTTCGAATTGTTTACTTGTTGACAGCATCTTATGGTGCTTGTGTGAGGCCACTCTGAGTCCCTCTTGGTGGGGGGGGGGAGAAGGGGGGGTAAAAGTGCATGAAATAAATCAGATCTTGAGGCTCTCCTCCTGAGTCAAGTCCTTGTGGCTTCTCCTCTGGATCTACCCTCTCTTTATATCCCAGGATCTGATCCCGGAATATCTCTTTCTCCCACTGGCAGTGGAGACTCAGGCCCCTTCCACACAGCCATATAACCCAAATATCAATAATAATAATAATAATAATAATATTGTCGAAGGCTTTCATGGCCGGAATCACTGGGTTGTTTTAGGTTTTTTCGGGCTATATGGCCATGGTCTAGAGGCATTCTCTCCTGATGTTTCGCCTGCATCTATGGCAAGCATCCTCAGAGGTAGTGACCTCTCTCTACCTATGAGGATGCTTGCCATAGATGCCGGTGAAACGTCAGGAGAGAATGCCTCTAGACCATGGCCATATAGCCCGAAAAAACCTACAACAACCCAATAATAATACTTTATTTATATTGTATTGTTGAAGGCTTTCATGGCTGGAATCACTGGGTTGTATTATTATTATTATTATTATTATTATTATTATTATTATTATCTGCATTTCTATACAGCTTTTCTCACCCCTGGGGAGACTCAAAGCTGTTTACAACAAAATAAACGGCAAATTCAATGCCTCACATATATACAAAAATATCACATATCCAAATCAGTAACATATAACTATAGAAAAAAACAATTAAAACTATAAAAACATCAAGCGTCAAAATACAGTATTATTGCTGCAATTAACAATGTAGACCCCTTCTCTCCACCCCCAACTCTCTCTACATAGCCTTTCAGCCCTTTTTTTATACCCTCCCTGCTCCCCCCCCCCCCCCCCAAAAAAATCCCATCAGACACAAAGTTATTTAGGTACAGATTGAATACAAAATGGGGAGGGTAAAAATAAAGCAAGTCCTGGGTCTTCTTGGGGGATGGTAAATGTGATATAGGATCCTTGGGGCAGATTTTTTTCGGGCCATGTTCTAGAGGCATGTTCTCCTGACGTTTCGCCTGCATGTATGGCAAGCATCCCCAGAGGTTTATTTATATTCCACTCTATCTCCCCCAAATGGACTCAAACATAAAAGGCAAACATTCAATGCCGGAATACAATAACTATACATCCATACTAACAAAATGTATACAACCCAACATATAAATCCAAATTATAACTTAACAAACTAAAATTAAAGGAAAATCACAGCCTGTTATAACATATATAAAACAAAACATCAAATGGAAACAATAATTTCCCATTTCTTTGGGGCAAATCGATTAATCATTGCTCAAGATATCTATTGAGATGGTGGGGTGAGCAGGGCATGGATGGCAACTATTAATCAGAGATATAGTGGTAGTATTGCTAACTACTATTCCTCCTCCTTGTAAGCCAGTGAGCAAAGGTATGTCTTCAGCTGTTTTTTGAAAGCGGGGAGGGAGGGGGCCATCTTTAACTCCTTAGGAAGGGAGTTCCAGAGATGGGGGGCAGCCGCAGAGAAGGCCCTTAGCTCGGAAGCAAACTGGCAGCCAGTGGAGCTGCTGCAACATGGGAGTGGTTCTCTCCCAGTACTGTGCTCCAGTTAGTAGCCTGGCTGCTAATCTCTGGACCATTTGAAGCTTCTGAACTGTCTTCAAAGGCAGCCCCATGTAGAGAGCATTGCAGTAGTCCAAACGGGCTCCTGGGGTTCCAGGCTCAGTGATGAGTCCAGGATCACTCCCAGACTGTGGACCTGTGTCTTCAGGGGGAGTGTGACCCCATCCAACACAGGCTGTAATCCCACACCCTGATCTGCCTTAAGAATGACCAGAAGTGCCTCTGTCTTGTCTGGATTTAATTTCAGCTTGTTGGCCCTCATCAAGGCAGAATAACCCACAATATCTGCTTTGAGTTGGGTTATCTGAACCCCCATTATCTGCATTGAACTGGAATATAAATATATAGATAGCAAAGTGATTGTGTTGGGGGGGGGGGGGCTTCCACACAGCTGAATAACATACCATATTAGAATCATAGAATGATAGAGTTGGAAGAAACCTCATGGGCCATCCAGTCCAACCCCCTGCCAAGAAGCAGGAAAATTGCATTCAAAGCACCCCCGACAGATGGCCATCCAGCCTTTGTTTAAAAGCTTCCAAAGAAGGAGCCTCTACCACATTTCAGGGTAGAGAGTTCCACTGTTGAACAGCTCTCACAGTCAGGAAGTTCTTCCTAATGTTCAGATGGGATCTCCTTCCTTATAGTTTGAAGCCATTGTTCCACGTCCTAGTCTTCAGGGCAGCAGAAAACAAGTTTGCTCCCTCCTCCCTATGACTTCCTCTCACATATTTATACATGGCTATCATGTCTCCTCTCGGCCTTCTCTTCTTCAGGCTAAACATGCCCAGCTCTTTAAGCTGCTCCTCATAGGGTTTGTTCTCCAGACTCTTGAGCGTATCAGTCGCCCTCCTCTGGACACATTCCAGCTTGTCAATGTCTCTCTTCAATTGTGGTGCCCAGAATTGGACACAATATTCCAGATGAGGTCTAACTAAGGCAGAATAGAGGGGTAGCATGACTTGATCTAGACACTCCTATTGATGTAGACTGCGGCATCACACTGTTGGCTCACGTTTAACTTGTTGTCCACAAGGACTCCAAGATCCTTTTCACACATACTGCTCTCCAGCAAGGCGTCTTCCAGTGTGGACTTCGATAAGCCAGTTCAAGGCAGATATTGTGGGATATTCTGCATTGATATTATATGGATGTGTGGAAGGGCCCAGAGTCCACACTGTCAAAGGTATATTCCCCTATAAAACATCAAGGACTTTAAGATCATCTGGAGAGGTCCTGCTCTTAGCAGTCGGGCTTGATGGGGACAAGAGACAGGTCCTTCTCTGTGGTGCCCCCTCTATGGAACTTTCTCCCCAATGAGGTTAGGTCTACTCCCTCCCTCCTGACCTTCAGGAAGAAACTGAAATCCTGGCTTTGGAATCAGGCATTCGCAGATTGATGGATTGAACCGGTAAAGACTAAGAGTAATTGGACCACAATGTTTGGCTTGAGTTGGATGATGTTTTTAACTGGGAGAACTGCCTTTTATATGGTATTTTATAACTTATTTATTATGTATGTTGTTTTTAAAATGTTATTTATCCATCATCGCTTGAAAAATGTTTATGATTTGACCCCCTCTGACCTTTACCTGTTTGGACCTCTGAAAGACAGAGCACTTGGTTTTAGATTCAACCCAAGAAAAACCCTAATTTTTTCCCCCAAAATGGTTTTGATGCCTGGGTTAAACAATGGCACAAGTGTGTACAAATTGATGGTGACCATGTTGAAGGGTAGTTTTCTGTCCAGGACAGTCCAGGCTATGATCTGTAACGACTTCTGCTGTTCTGTCTTCGTTTATAACGTTTTTACGAGGCAGGACTTTTTGACCCACCCCTTAGGTGATCCCTCATTGTAGGAGTAGGATTGTCTTCCAAGATATGTGTACTGGCAGTGGGTCCCTAGGTGACTGTGGAGCCCTGTTCTTGATCTTGAGGCACCTTCCTCTTGGAACGTTTCTCTCTTTCGCCCTCCATTCGTGCCTCTTCAAATTCTGCAGCACTGCTGGTCACAGCTGACCTCCAACTGGAGCGCACAAGGGCCAGGGCTTTCCAGTTCTCAGTGTCTATGCCAGAGTTTTTAAGATTGACTTTGAGCCCATCTTTAAATCTCTTTTCCTGCCCACCAACATTCCGTTTTCCATGCTTTGGGAGATTATACCCACCCATATAATCCCATTCAAAGCAGACCATCTGAGATCCGATCCTGGGATATAGGACAGTGCAGATCCAGCCATTGAGTCCCTATGGGGAGCAAGGTGGGATGGAAATCAAGATGGTGATGATGATGATGATGATAAGAACAAAAAGGTATAATCTCCCTTCTCCCTTTGCTATCATTGAGGCTGGATCCTCACTGCCCTATATCCCAGGAGCCCCCCCCCCCCCCGCACAGGCAGGACTGAAGAGTCCCGACAGGTCGCAGGCTCAAATACTAAAAAAGCACAGAGGAGCTCCCTCTGTCAGCTCCAGCTCCCCATGCGGGGACATGAGAGGAGCCTCCCACATGAAAAACATCTGGGCATCCCATGGGCAATGTCCTTGCAGACGGCCATTTCTCTCACACCAGAAGTGACTTGCAGTTTCTCAAGTCGCTCCTATACAATCATAGAGATGGAAAAGACCTCATGGGCCATCCAGTCCAACCCCCAGCCAAGAAGCAGGAAAATTGCATACAAAGCACCCCCGACAGATGGCTATCCAGCCTCTGTTTAAAAGCTTCTACCACACTCCGGGGCAGAGAGTTCCACTGCTGAACAGCTGTCACAGTCAGGAAGTTCTTCTTAATGTTCAGGTGGAATCTCCTTTCTTATAGTTTGAAGCCATTGTTCCGCATCGTAGTCTCCAGGGCAGCAGAAAACAAGTTTGTTCCTTCCCTCCTCCCTATGACTTCCTCTCACATACATTGTAAGGAGCTGGGGGTGGTGACGGCCGACAGGGAGGTCCATGAGGTCACGAAGACTCCAAAACGACTGAACAAATTAACAGCATTGATACATGGCTATCATGTCTCCTCTCAGCCTTCTCTTCTTCAGGCTAAACATGCCCAGCTCTTTAAGCCGCTCCTCATAGGGCTTGTTCTCCAGACCCTTGATTATTTTAGTCGCCCTCCTCTGGACACGGCAGTGTAGATCTGAGTGTCAAGTGGTTGCTATATTCGTTTGGGAATAAGTTAGTTCTATCAGGAAGTGGGTTTTTGTCGCAATGCCAATACTCTTGTAGTGAGACTAGCCCTTGCTGTGGCCCAGTCTGGGTGATCTGGAAAATAAAGTAATTAGAAAGTGTTGGTTTCTAATATATGTAATATCTTTCTGCTTGTGGGTAAACAGTATTTCTGTTTCTTTGTCAGTGTTAATGTGGAGATTGTCTGGTTTGCCTACTCTGGAACATGCAAAATATCATTGCCCTTCTCATGGGGTCCCTTTCAAATCTATACTATATCTCTCTGTGTGAATCATATCTATTTATATCTATGGCTGGATGGCTCTTTGTCAGGAGGGCTTTGATTACGTTTTCTTGCCCTGGTGAAGGGAGCTGGACTGGATGGCCTTAAGTATTTTCTGTTGGTCATGGAGGGTTCTGTGTGGGAAGTTTAACCAATTCTGTCAATCGTGGGGTTCAGAATGCTCTTTGATTGTAGGTGAACTATAAATCCCAGTAACTAGAACTCCCAAATGTCAAGGTCTATTTTCCCCAAACTCCATGTATTCATATTTGGGAATATGGAATATTCGTGCCATGTTTGGTCCGGATCCATAATTGTTTGAGTCCACAGCGCTCTCTGGATGTAGGTGAACTACAACTCCCAAACTCAAGGTCAATGCCCACCAAACCCTTCTTGTGCTTTCTGTTGGCCATGGGAGTTCTGTTATGCCACGTTTGGTTCAATTCAATCATTGGTGGAGTTCAGAATGCGTAGGTTAACTATAAATCCCAGCAACTACACCTCCCAAATGACAAAATCAACTTATTTTGAGTGATGGTCACTCCTTGGGTTAGTAGGTGTCTTGTGGCCAAATTTGGCGGCACTTCGTCCAGTGGTTTTTGAGTTCTGTTAATCCCACAAACGAACATTACATTTTTATTTATATAGACCAGCTGTACCCGCCACGCGTTGCTGTGGCAAACCTTCCCTCCCTCTTTCTCCTCTTCTTTCTTTCACTCCTTCCTTCCCTCCCTCTTTCCTTCCTTCCCTCTTTTTCTTTCTCTTGTTCTTTCTTCCTTCTCTGTTTATTTTCTCGCTTCCTTTTGTTCTTTGGTTTTATGCTTCCTTGTCTCTTTCTTTCTTTCCTTCCTTCTTTCACTTTTTTATTTCCTTCTCTCCCTCCTTCTTTCTCGACTCTTCTTTCTTTCCTTCTCTCCTTCTCTCCTTCCTTCTCTATCTTCCTTTCTTTCCCTCTTTCCCTCCTTCCCTCCTTCTTTCCCTCTTTCTCTCCCTCCTCTCCCTCCTTCTCTCCCCTTTCTTTCTTTCCTTCTTTCTCTCCTTCCCTCCTTATTTCCCTCTTTCTCTCCCTCCTCTTTCCTTCCTTCTTTCTCTTTCTTTCTCTCCTTCCTTCCTTCCTTCCTTCCTTCCTTCCTTCCTTCTTTCTCTCCTTCCCTCCTTTCCCTCTTTCTCTCCCTCCTTCCTTCCTTCTCTACCCTTCTTTCTCTCCTTCTTTCTCTCCTTCCCTCCTTTCCCTCTTTCTTTCCCTCCTCTTTCTTTCCTTCCTTCTCTTTATTTTTTTCTCTCCTTCCCCTCTTTCTTTATCTTTCTTTCTCTCCTTCCCTCCTTTCCCTCTTTCTCTCCCTCCTTCCTTCCTTCTCTACCCTTCTTTCTTTCCTTCTTTCTCTCCTTCCCTTCTTTCCCTCCTTCCTTCTCTATCTTTCTCTCCTTCCCTCCTTTCCCTCTTTCTTTCCCTCCTTCCTTCCTTCTCTACCCTTCTTTCTTTCCTTCTTTCTCTCCTTCCCTTCTTTCCCTCCTTCCTTCTCTATCTTTCTCTCCTTCCCTCCTTTCCCTCTTTCTCTCCCTCCTTCCTTCCTTCTCTACCCTTCTTTCTTTCCTTCTTTCTCTCCTTCCCTTCTTTCCCTCCTTCCTTCTCTATCTTTCTCTCCTTCCCTCCTTTCCCTCTTTCTTTCCCTCCTTCCTTCCTTCTCTACCCTTCTTTCTTTCCTTCTTTCTCTCCTTCCCTTCTTTCCCTCCTTCCTTCTCTATCTTTCTCTCCTTCCCTCCTTTCCCTCTTTCTCTCCCTCCTTCCTTCCTTCTCTACCCTTCTTTCTTTCCTTCTTTCTCTCCTTCCCTTCTTTCCCTCCTTCCTTCTCTATCTTTCTCTCCTTCCCTCCTTTCCCTCTTTCTCTACCCTTCTTTCTTTCCTTCTTTCTCTCCTTCCCTTCTTTCCCTCCTTCCTTCTCTACCTTTCTTTCTTTCCTTCCTTCTCTCCTTCCTTCCTTCCCCCTTTCTGTGTATGTGGTGTGTGTGTGTATGTATATATGTGTGCTTGTGTATATATATATGTGGTTTTGCACATGCGTTGTATTTTTGGGTTTTTTTTTTTTTTTTGCTTTTTAAGTCCCTTCCGCTATATTTTCCAGTGTTTTTATGAGTGGTGGTCACTCATTGGCCTGAGAGGTGTCTTGTTTCCAAATTTGGTGTCAATTCGCCCAGTGGTTTTTGTGTTATGCTAATCTCACAAACGAGCATTACATTTTGATTTCTATCGATAGTGGAAATGACAACCCTAAAGTGGATGTACCTGGAAGTCTGTCTCATCTCTCTCTCTCTCACCTGTCTTTCCTCCCCCGGCTTTTGTGTCCCTAACCCCTTCCCTTTCTCCTTCAGTCCCCTACAAGCTCTTCACCGACCACGGGGGCTTGAACGAGAAGCGAAAGCAGCGGCGGATCCGGACCACCTTCACCAGCGCCCAACTGAAAGAGCTGGAGCGGGTTTTCGCCGAGACGCACTATCCGGACATCTACACGCGGGAGGAGCTGGCTCTCAAGATCGACCTCACCGAAGCCCGCGTCCAGGTAAGGCCCCGGGGCTTTGGGAGCATCAAACATGGGGAGAGTATAGGAAACTGCTATGCGGGACATCCTGCATCCTTTTGGGCTTGCTTACTCCGCATTGCTCAATGCCTTGGTTGTGTCACTCTGGAACCTGAAAACAGGAAGAGTGCAAAATCTAAACGGAATACACTCTTCAGTGTCAACAATAGATTCGCAGGAAAGATGCATCCTTTTTCTTTAGAGCTGAGGGAACTAGAAGAAGAAGGTATTTAAGATCATGTCAGGAAGGTGCTGTGGGTTTTTTTTTAGCTTTGATTCTGTTTTTTATGGATTTTAATTGATTTTTTTTTTGAATACCATGTTTGAATTGTTTGTATATTTGCATATTTTGAAAGGCTTTTAATGTAAGCCGCTTTGAGTCTCCTTATTGGAGAGAAAGGCAGGATATAAACACAGTAAACATTATAACTATTATTATTATGTATAATTATTATTTATATCTATTATTATTATATTATGTTTAATTAATAAATATTATTATTATTATTATATATAATTATTATTATTTATATCTATTGTTATTATTATGTTTACTATTTTTATTATGTATAATTATTATTTATATTTATTGTTATTATAATTATAATGTTTACTTTGTTTATATCCTGTTTTTATTTATACGCTGAGTCCCTTTGGGGAAAGAGGACAGGTTATAAACACAGTAAACATAATAACTATTATTATTATTTTGTATTATTATTATTTATATATATATTATATTATATAAATAATAAATAATAATTATATATATAATAAATAATAATTATATATATATATATATATAATATTTATTAAGTAAACATATATTATATTATGTTTACTTAATAAATATTATTATTATTATATATAATAATAATTATTTATATCTATTGTTATTATTATGTTTACTTTGTTTATAACCTGTCCTCTCTCCCCAAAGGGACTCAGTATATAGATAAAAACAGGATATAAACAAAGTAATCATAATAATAATAACAATAAATAATAGTAATAATAATAGTTATTATTATGTTTACTGTGTTTATAACCTGTCCTCTCTCCCCAAAGGAACTCAGTGTATAAATAACAGGATATAAACAAAGTAAACATAATAATAATAACAGATATAAATAATAATTATACATAATAATAGTTATTATTATGTTTACTAACTGGTCCTATCTCCCCAAAGGGACTCAGTGTATAAATAAAACAGGATATAAGCAAAGTAAACATAATAATAATAACAATAGATAATAATAATATAATTATTACATAAAACATAATAATAATAGTTATCAAGTAAACATTATATAATAACAATATATATAAATAATAATTATACATAATAATAATAGTTATTATGATGTTTACTGTGTTTATAACCTGTCATCTCTCCCCAATGGGACTCAGTGTATAAATAAAAGCAGGATATAAACAAAGTAAACATAATAATAATAACAACAAAAGATATAAGTAATAGTTATTATACATAATAATAGTTATTAAGTAAACATAATATAATAATAACAATAGATATAAATAATAATCATACATAATAATAGTTATTATTATGTTTACTGTGTTTATAACCTGTCCTCTCTCCCCAAAGGGACTCAGTGTATAAATAAAAACAGGATATAAACAAAGTAAACATAATAATAGATATAAATAATAATTATACATAATAATATTTAAGTAAACATAATATAATAATAACAATAGATATAAATAATAATAATAATAATAGTCATTATGTTTACTGTGTTTATAACTTGTCTTCCCCCCCAAAGAGACTCAGTGTATATATAAAAACAATAAACAGGATATAAACAAAGTAATCATAATAATAATAACAATAAATAATAATAATAATAGTTATTGCCGAGACACACTATCCGCACATAATAAAGATGATTATTATGTTTACTGTATAAACACATCACCAGTTTCTTTCTTTCCTTCCTTCTCTTCTCCCCTTCCTCTTTCTCTTCCTCCTTCTCTCCTTCTCTACCCTTCTTTCTTCCCTTCTTTCTTTCCTTCTTTCTCTCCTCTCCTTCTTTCCCTCTTTCTCTCCTTCCTTCCTTCCTTCCCCCTTTCTGTGTATGTGTTTTGTGTGTGTATATATGTGTGTTTGTGTATATATATGTGGTTTTGCACATAGGTTGTAATTTTGGGGAGGATTTTTTGGCTTTTTAAGTCTCTTCTGCTATGTTTTTCAGTGTTTTAATGAGTGATGGTCACTCATTGGCCTGATAGGTGTCTTGTGTCCAAATTTGGTGTCAATTCGTCCAGTGGTTTTTGAGTTATGCTAATCCCACAAACGAACATTACATTTTTATTTAGATAGATATGTGAAGGAATGTGGAAAATTGCAAGGAAAAATATTTTCACCATTGAAAGGAGATGGCAGATGAGAGATTATTTAATGTCCTCTCCACCCCTCCTTCACATCTCTCCCTTTATCTGCATTGCCTATCAACATGTTGAGATGTGATCCATAGTAAACAAAGCCTGCACAGGATCCTAACAGGTTGCTCTGCTCAATAGTTAATCAGGAGAGCAATTCAGTGAAAGGAAAGAAATATCCAAGCAAAGCATTGCCTTGGCAAAGTCAAGTGAGCAGCTGCAAGGACATGCTGAAGAGCACAAGAAACAGAAACACACCCTTCAAGGAAGAGAATCCTTTGGATATTACCTAGTAGCAGGCAAAGGCCAATCAAACATGGATGACTAATATTTTGGTTCTTTGCCTGTTATCTACAAAATACACCCAGCAACATCATTAAGTATGCAATATTGATAATCCAGGGTGTGTTGTTGTTTTTTGCTTGCTTCTAGTGGCAGCCAATCAAATGCCAAGGGAGCTCACACAGACCAAAATTAGACTGTTACTCCGATTAGAGGCATAAAGGACATGTTTTCTGTTCAAATTGTAGTTTATGCCAGCAATCAGTTCGATAACTGTTTGGCAGTGAAATAATGACTTCATTCATATGATGTCACTAACATATGTTTACACACTCCAAGAGAAAATTCTTTACGACATAAGATTCTGGTCTGTTTTGTAGATACACACAATTCCAATGGAAACATTATAATTTACAACATATTAGAAAGAAATAGAGCTTACTCCAAAGAAATTAGGATTAACTGTGTTAATCCTGGTTGAACATATCATGGAGTTTGCTTTGCAAAGATTTAACTCCTTTGAGGCTGAGAGAATGTTACTTCCCCAGTGACACCCAAAAGGTTTTCATGGATGGCACTAAAATAAAAGGGATTATTATTATTATTATTATTATTATTATTATTATTATCTCAATCTCTTGGACACACACTAGTAGCTTATGAGGATGTAGTTAATTTTCTGGCACACAAAATGCAATGTTATTTATATTGATACCTTATTGCAGAACAAATATGTTTGTGTATCGGAAGATAGTGCTCCATGATCAAATTCTTATTAACAATGATCTTCTTAGGTATTGGCTATGGTCTAGCTACTACTACTTGGTAAATCATAGAATCACAGAGTTGGAAGAGATCTCATGGGCCATCCAGTCCAACCCCCTGCCAAGAAGCAGGAATATTGCATTCAAAGCACCCCTGATAGATGGCCATCCAGCCTCTGTTTAAAAGCCTCCAAAGAAGGAGCCTCCACCACACTCTGGGGCAGAGAGTTCCACTGCTGAACGGCTCTCACAGTCAGGAAGTTCTTCCTAATGTTCAGATGATATCTCCTTTCTTGTAGTTTGAATGGCCATTTTTGAGCTTTCAATTGCCCAAGCTCACTTGATATAGATATATATATATATAATTTAGTAAAACACACTACAAAATATGTATTTTAATATTTGTATTTAGTGGTGGTGTGTTTTAACTGTGCCCTGCATTGAGCTGTGGGGAGAGCCAGAAAACAAATGCTATTATTATTATTATTAATAATAATAATAATAATATCAATTATTAATTATTATTAGAAACACAGCAAACAAGATCACTATGCTGGCTGTTTTATTGGTTCACACGTCGGACACTTCCCAAGTGTCTAGGACTGTGTGAAGTATCGGTGAATAATGCATGCAGATCCCAGTAGGGTGGCCTTTTGCAACTGACAGATTGTAATTTTGTCAGCGCCGATTGTGTTTAAGTGCAGGCCAAGGTCCTTAGGCACTGCACCCAGTGTGCCGATCACCACTGGGACCACCTTGATTGGCTTGTACCAGTCTTTACACTTCGATCTTTAAATCCTGATATAGTGTCAGCTTTTCCAGTTGTATATTATTATTATTATTATTATTATTATTATTATTATTATTATTATTATCATTTCTTCAGGCTATTTATGATATTCAGTTCTTCACAACTGATTGTTACTTGGAAACTAGTATTTATCATGCTAATAGTGGGTGATTATTCTAGATTTGGGAAGTCAAGAGTTCAATTTACAACAGGCTTTCCAGATCAGTTTGGGGGAGACGGACCTCAGATCCTTTCATTCCATTTGTGCTTATGTAGACACCTAGGCAACCTGAATATATACTCTAGTAAGGAATAAGATTGACACATAGGCTCCATCTCTATTGCCATATAATGTAATTCTGAACTGCATTGAATGGTATTCTATGAGTCTTCGCTGCCATATAATTCAGTTCAATGGAATGTAGATGAGATGACGGCCCTTCCACACACCCATATAACCCAGAATATCAAGGCAGAATAATCCACAATATCTGCTTTGAACTGGGTTATCTGAGTCCACCCTGCCATATATCCCAGTTCAAAGAAGATAATGTAGGATTTTATTCAGCTGTATGGCCTGAGAGTGATGTCATGTTTTCTAGTGACATTTTTGATTCCATGTTTTAATATGTGTAGAAATGTGTTTTAATGTGTCATTTACTATTTTGATGCATTTTAATGACACTGTGGCCTGCCTTGAGAGGCAGGTTATACATAATAATAATAATAATAATAATAATAATAATAATAATAATAATAATGACATGATAATTTTAGGGAGCCAGTATATGGAATAAGTTTAATATTTATATTGGAAAGTCTTTATTGTACTTTTAGAGGTTGTACATTATGTCATGTCGTGGCCTATGGCTGGTACAATAAAGAATTCATTCACTCTTTCATATGAGCAAAGGGAGCGAGGTAATGAGTAACGGGAACGAGGTAACAGTCAGCAGTAATCTGTGACTTGTTCGCAGATTATTCCAAAAATATAACATTTGCAGTCGAAACCCAAAAAATCCGAGCTCCAGTAGTAAAGTCCTCAGCGGAGAGTAGAAATGAAAATGGTTTGGGATGATACAAATCAGACATTTGTGATGGTTATCATGTCACTACTACAATAATTTCAAAGAGCCAGTATATGGAGTAAGTTTTAATATCTATATTAGAAAGTGTACTTTTAGAGGTTGTATATTATGCCATGTCATGGCCTATGGCAGGTACAATAAAGAACTCATTCACTCTTTCACATGAGCAAAGGGAGTGAGGTAACGAGTAAAGGGAGCAAGTAACAGGAGCAAGGGAACGAGTAAGGGGAGCGAGGTAACAAATAGTTGGTAGAAGGTAGCAGGGGCGAGGTAACGGGTAGCAGGAACAAGGTAACAAGTAACGAGGCCTATGGCTAGTACAATAAACAATTCATTCACTCTTTCATATGAGTAGCGGGAGCAAGGTAACGAGTAACGAGACATATGGCTGGTACAATAAACAATTCATTCACTCTTTCATATGAGTAGCGGGAGCAAGGTAACGAGTAATGGGAGCTAGGTAACGAGTAACAGAAGCAAGGTAATGAGTAATGGGAACGAGGTAACAAATAGTGGGCGCGAGGTACCAAGTAGCAGGGGCGAGGTAACGAGGAGTGGGAACAAGGTAACGAGTAACGAGACATATGACTGGTACAATAAACAATTCATTCACTCTTTCATATGAGTAACGCGAGTGAGGTAACGAGTAATGGGAGCTAGGTAACGAGTAACAGAAGCAAGGTAATGAGTAATGGGAACGAGGTAACAAATAGTGGGCGCGAGGTACCAAGTAGCAGGGGCGAGGTAACGAGGAGTGGGAACAAGGTAACGAGTAACGAGACATATGACTGGTACAATAAACAATTCATTCACTCTTTCATATGAGTAACGCGAGTGAGGTAACGAGTAATGGGAGCTAGGTAACGAGTAACAGAAGCAAGGTAATGAGTAACGGTAACGAGGTAACAAATAGTGGGCGCAAGGTACCAAGTAGCAGGGGCGAGGTAACGAGTAGCGGGAACAAGGTAATGAGTAAGTAACAGGAGTGAGGTAATGAGTAATGGGAGCTAGGTAACGAGTAACAGAAGCAAGGTACTGAGTAACGGTAACGAGATAACAAATAGTGGGCTCAAGGTACCAAGTAGCAGGGGCGAGGTAACGAGTAGTGGGAACAAGGTAATGAGTAAGTAACAGGAGTGGGGTAACGAGTAACGGGAGCTAGGTAATGAGTAACAGAAGCAAGATAATGAGTAACGGGAACGAGGTAACAAATAGTGGGTGCCAGGTACCAAGTAGCAGGGGCGAGATAACGAGTAGCGGGAACAAGGTAATGAGTAAGTAACGGGAGTGAGGTAATGAGTAACAGAAGCAAGGTAATGAGTAACGGAACGAGGTAACAAATAGTGAGCGCAAAGTACCAAGTAGCAGGGGCGAGGTAACGAGTAGCGGGAACAAGGTAATGAGTAAGTAACGGGAGTGAGGTAATGAGTAATGGGAGCTAGGTAACGAGTAACAGAAGCAAGGTAATGAGTAACAGGAACGAGGTAACAAATCGTGGCAGGGGCGAGGAACAAGGTAATGAGTAACGAGACATATGGCTGGTACAATAAACAATTCATTCACTCTTTCATATGAGTTATGGGAGCTAGGTAATAAGTAACGGGCGCAGGATAACAAATAGTGGGCGCAAAGTACCAAGTAGTAGGGGCGAAGTAACGAGTAGTGGGAATTTCATTTGAGTAACAGGAGCAAGGTAATGAGTAACGGGTGCAGGGTAACGAGGTAACAAGTAATGGGCGCAAAGTACCAAGTAATGGGAGCGAGGTAACGAGTAGTGGAACAAGGTAACGAGTAACGAGGTAACGAAGTGGTTCCCCCTTTCTCTCCCTCCCCCAAGGTCTGGTTCCAGAACCGGAGGGCGAAATTCCGCAAGCAGGAGCGGGCGGCGGCTGCTGCTGCGGCGGCGGCGAAGAACGGCTCGTCGGGGAAGAAGCCGGACGCCTCCCGGGACGACGAGGGCAAGGAGTCCAAGAGCACCGACCCGGACAGCACCGGCGGGCCCGGCCCCAACCCCAACCCGGCGCCCAGCTGCGGAGGAGGAGGCAGCAACGGCGGCGGGGGTCCGAGCCCGGCGGGGCCCCCGGATGTGGGCAAGGGCTCGGGGGCGGGGCCCGGGGGGGCGGGGCCCGGGGGGGCGGTGCCGGGGCCGGGGGTGCAGGGCGGGGGGCTGCCGGGGCAGGGCTGGGCTCCCGGCCCGGGGCCCATCGCCTCCATCCCGGATTCCTTAGGCGGGCCCTTCGCCAGCGTCCTCTCCTCGCTGCAGAGACCCAACGGCACCAAAGGCGGCACCCTGGTCAAGGGCAGCATGTTTTGAAGCGGGCCGCGAAGGGGCGGGGCCTCGGCGGAGGGGGCGGGGCCTCGGCAGGCAGGCAGGCCTCCTCGGACAGCAGCCGCGCGCCCCCTGCAGGCACCCCCCCGCGCGTGCCGCTCCACTTCCTCTTCCGTTTGAGGGGCCCCCCGGACTCAGAAGGGATGAGGAGGAGGCCTGCCCCAAAGACTGCCTTGGGCCTCCACGCCCTTTCCCTCGCGCCCTCCTGAGGCTGAACTGGGAGAGGGCTGTTCATGAGCTACCAGTGTTGTTTTGTCGTCGTCGCTGCTCCAATGTATGTATATCCCTCACACACACACAAAGGCCGCCTTTTCCAAGCTTCTGCTTTGCCTCTCGACAGTTACTTCCCTTGACCCACTTGTTGATTAGGTTTCAGTTGAGCCAGGGTGCCACTACCACACTAGGGAATGCAGGCCCCTTCCACACTGCTGTATGCAATCCACACAAAACTGAATCATATGACAGTGTGGACTCTGAACCCTCCCACACAGCTGCATAAAATCCACATTGACCTGGATTATATGACAGTGTGGACTCAAGCCCATCCAACACACTGAATTAGAATATATGACACTATAGACTCAGGCCCCTTCCACACAACTGTATAAAATCCGCACTGAACTGGATTATATGACAGTGTGGACTCAGGCCTCTTCCATACAGCTGTATAAAATCCACACAGCCATATAACCTGGAAGGTCAAGGCAGAAATCACACAATATCTCATTTGAATTGTATTATCTGAGTCCACACTGCAATATATTCCAGTTCAAAGCATTATGTGAAAGTGTGGACACATTATATGACAGTGTGGACTCAAGCCCTTCCAACACACTGAATTAGATTATATGACACTATAGACTCAGGCCCCTTCCACACAGCTGTATAAAATCCACACTGAACTGGATTATATGACACTATAGACTCAGGCCTCTTCCACACCGCTGTATAAAATCCACACAGCCATAGAACCTGGAAGGTCAAGGCAGAAATCACACAATATCTCATTTGAACTTTGTTATCTGAGTCCACACTGCAATATATTCCAGTTCAAAGCATTATATGAAAGTGTGGACACAGACTTCTTCCACACAGCTGCATAAAATCCACACTGAACTGGATTACATGACAGTGTGGACTCAGGCCCTTTCCACACAGCTGTATAAAGTCCACATTGAACTGGATTATGTGGACTCAGGGCACTTCCACACAGCTTTATAACCCAAAATATCAAGGTTGATAATACACAATGTCTGCTTTGAACTGGGTTATCTGAATCCACACTATTAGGCTCCTTCCACACAGCTCAGGCTCCTTCCACACAGCTGTATAAAATCAACACTGAACTGGATTATATGACACTATGGACTCAGGCCTCTTCCACACGGCTGTATAAAATCCACACAGCCATATAACCTGGAAGGTCAAAGCAGAAATCACACAATATCTCATTTGAACTGTGTTATCTGAGTCCACACTGCAATATATTCCAGTTCAAAGCATTATATGAAAGTGTGGACACAGACTTCTTCCACCCAGCTGCATAAACTCCACACTGAACTGGATTATATGAAAGTTTGGACACAGGCCCTTCCCACACAGCAGTATAAAATCCATGTTGAATTGCATTATATGACAGTGTGTACTCAGGCCCTTTCCACACAGCTGTATAAAGTCCACATTGAACTGGATTTTGTGGACTCAGGGTCCTTCCACACAGCTTTATAACCCAGAATATCAAGGTTGATAATACTCAATGTCTGCTTTGAACTGGGTTACCTGAATCCACACTGCCATATATCCCAGTTCAATGTGGATCTTATTCAGCTGTGTGGAAGGGGCCTCTGATACCCAATTCAAAGATACTGTGGATTATCTGCCATGATATTCTGGGTTATACGGCTGTGTGGAAGGGTTTGACACCACTTTTAATTGCCACCGATCAGTACTATGGAAGCATAAGAGGCTTGATCTGCATTTCCTTATGTCTCTGGATTTGATCACCACAGATTATCTATGATGAACTGGATTATATGAACCTACATGGCCAGATAATCTGGGATCAGATCCTGGGATATAAGGAAGTGTGGATCCAGCCTTGGCGAGGTACCAGTACTCTAGCTGAGGGCCCTTCCACACAGCCATATAACCCAGAATTTCAAGGCAGATCATCCACAATATCTGCTTTGAATTGGATTATTTGAGGCCCCTTCCACACATCTGAATAAAATCCCACATTTTATGCTTTGAACTGGAATATATGGCAGTGTTAACTCAGATAATCCAGTTCAAAGCAGCTATTGTGAGACTTTCTGCCTTGATATTCTGGGTTATATATCGCTGTGTGGAAGAGTCCTAAATCCACACTGCCATATAATCCAGTTGAAGTGATATCAAACTGTGTTAATTCTATAATGCAGATGCATCCACAATCTTGTTTTCAGTGGCATACCCAAACCTTAGTTCTCCCATCTATACTGACATATAAACCCCAGATTATGTGCTTTGAACCAATTATATGGCAGTGTCGACCCAGCTTTAGGCTCCTTCTACACTGCCATACAATCCAGATTATTAAAGCAAATTATCCACATTATCTACTTTGAATTGGATTATATGAATCTACACTGCCATATAATCCAGTCCAAAGAAGATAATCAGCATTTGATGTGGCAGTGTACAAGGGGCCTTGGTTTATAAATTAGACATCGACCAAATGTGGATTTGTGGTTGCTGTGTGAGTAAATTGCACCTCAGACACATCTTCTTGGCCACAGTTGTGAGGCGAATAGCATTGGCCTGTGCTTATACATATTTGTTTTAGCATCAACATTAACAACTTCACATGTGGATAATGAATGTGGAAATTCTTTTTAAAAAGGTTATAGAATGTGAAGATTTGTCTACTAGACCAGAAAACCGAAAGATTTACAGCATGTAACAACACAAGCCTGTCATGTTTATTCTGAAGTCAACAAAGAGCCCTACTGCTTAGTGTAGATATTATTGTACTGCAGATTCCAGCAACATTACCATGGATAATGGACAGGGATGCCGAAAGTTGTAGTACAACAGCAGCTGAGGAGCCACAATGATCACTATCCTTATCTTAGGGTGCATCTACACTGTAGAATTAATGCAGCTTGACTTGGATCAATGCTATGGATCCTTGGAGTTGTAACTTTGCAAGGTCTTGAACCTTCTTTGCCAAAGAGTGCTGGTGCCTCACCAAACTACAACTCCCTTAAGTCCATAGCATTGAACCATAGCAATTAGTTGTGTTGAATCTGCAGTGTCGATGCAGCTTATGTGAATGTTTGGAGTGGCACTATATATTGATTATTATGTAGTACCTTCGGCAGGCCACACATCACATCAGTCCTCATGAGAAACTACAAGTTTTTCAGTTACTCTTTCTACACTAACATTATCTTTGGACTCAGCTTGAACAAGTTGGCTTAATTTGATCTTGACAGTGGATAAGCATGGTTCAACCTGCCTTAGGAAGACTTGGGGTAGAATAATTACATCATTTCTATTTGTGCCCATGATGAATATTTGGGGTGTTCACAAAACCAGGTTCATCACTCAGTAACTATAGCATCCAATGATGACTTCCGGGTGTGAAGGGCCATTAAAGAGCCGGTGCTACAAATGACATTCCCACCGTGTAGACAAACTTTGGTGCTGATCAATAGTTTACATATTCATCTGCCAGACATTCAGTGCACAGTAATCCAGTGGAGAAAAACCACATGTTGCATGTATGAAGCAAGTCTCAGATTCTGCTTCCGAAGTTCTGCAGAAAACAACATGAACTGGCCTCAACCATTATGCATAAGCAGACATCTTATAACTGATCCCCCCCGCCAGTCCTTGCCCTTCTTCTGTTGCATTTGCTGCAAATCTGCTGTCATTATGTATTTAATGTACAGGAAGATGTTTACAAAAGGCGAACCAACTCTCTGTTCAAACTGGATCCAGATTGGGACTCAACATCCCTTTCTGGTGAACGAGTGGTTATTCATGCTAAAGAATATGATGATAATGATGATGACATTGTCCACGCTGTTTTTAGGCACCCCTTGTTAGGGTTTTTAAAACATTTATTTTCAAAGGCACAAGAATCTAGGTATTAGTTATGTCGACAGTATGCTTTAACATCTTTTTCTGTGTCTTTCTACGACTGTGTTCTGTGACTCAATTGTATAGTGTTAATATTGATACAAACTTGTCTACTCTAGTTAGACGTATAAATAACGTTCTCTCTCCTAGTAGTCTTTATGGTGTGTCTTTATGGAGAATATGACGTTCTCACTGGTTATCTTCCTTTACGTTTAGAGAGGCCGACTTCACGCAATGGTATCAGCTGTGGTTATCCGTTGCATGTTGGCTGTGTGTGTTTTTTTTTCTTTTTCTTTTCTGTTCGTGTTCAGATCTGTTTGTGAGCATTAACCGTCATAAGTTATGTTTCAGGATTTTCAGATTTATTTATATGTGGTTAAAATGAATGCTTCTATTTAAAAGGGGAAATATTTCTACATGTGCATATAGTTTTCCAAGAGTGTATCATTAACTGATTGTTGATAATAAAAACAAAAAGCAAATACAGGCCCTGTACATCACTCAAGTTAATTTCTTTAATCCCTGAGGACTATTTGACAATATTGACATGATTGATGCCAACGAATTACCTGTCCTTTTGGTAACCATTTGAAGTAGGGAAAAATGACCTCCAACTACTGAAAATTCCAGCATAGCAGGCGTTATGTTGGCAATTTCATCCTGGATGTTGGTCTTCAAATCTTATAGGGTCCTTGGATGGTTCACATAAACACAAGATTTCAAAAAACCCCATAGAAAAACATCACAAGGGGCCAAATCTGGAGAGTGGGCCGGCCACTCCATATCCGCTTGAAAAGTCGGCCTCAATGGCAAAAGCACGCTCCTCACTGTTCCAACGCATGATGGCGACTGAACTGTGTCAGGACAAAACTTTATATTCCCGTCTCTCGAACTAGACCACTACTGCTCCGCTATGTCTTCAACTGACTGAATGGCGCGCATTTAAAAAAGGGAAGTTATGCTGCCTGACCCTGTATAAATATGTGAGGGGAAGTCATAGGGAGGAGGGAGTAGGCTTGTTTTCTGCTGCCCTGGAGACTAAGATGCAGAACAATGGCTTCAAACTACAGGAAAGGAGATTCCACCTGAAAATTAGGAAGAATTTCCTAACTGTGAGAGCTGTTCAGCTGTGGAACTCTCTGCCCCGAAGTGTGATGGAGGCTCCTTCTCTGAAGGCTTTTAAACAGAGGCTGGGTAGCTATCTGTTGGGGGTGCTTTGAATGTGATTTTCCTGCTTCTTGGCAAGGGGTTGGACTGGATGGCCCATGAGGTCTCTTCCAACTTTGATTCTATGATTCTATGTATAAATGAACAGGAGATCAGAGAAAGAGAGAGAGAGAGAGAGAGAGAGAGAGAGAGAGAGGGTATTGTCGAAGGCTTTCATGGCTGGAATCACTAGGTTCTTGTGGATTTTTTCGGGCTATAGAGCCATGTTCTAGAGGCATTTCTCCTGAAGTTTCGCCTGCATCTATGGCAAGCATCCTCAAAGGTTGTGAGGTCCTCACAACCTCTGAGGATGCTTGCCATAGATGCAGGCGAAACTTCAGGAGAAATGCCTCTAGAACATGGCTCTATAGCCCAAAAAAATCCACAAGAACCTAGAGAGAGAGGGTTTCAATCCTGCTGTCTATCTGTCTAGGTAGCTTGCATGATGCATGTGTGTGCAAGAATGTATTATGTATGCATGCATATATATGTGTGTAGGTAGATGCATTTATAAATGCATCCTGCAAGTAACCTAGGCAGACAGATGATCAGTTAGTTCCTTACAGGATTCTAATCAGATCTTGCAAAGCAACTCAGTTTCAGAATTTGATATGGTGTACTTTATTGTGTATATAACATAGAAACTTTTAAAAAATTCAGACAGTGTTCAGACATGAACAGTGCCTATAATGCAGTTTGACACCACTTTTAGCTGGTATTGCACAATGCTATGGAATAATGAGAGTTGTAGTTTTGCAAGGTCTTTAGCCTTCTCTACTAAAGAATGCTGGTTCCTCATGAAACTTCAGATCCATGATTCCATAGCATTGAGCTATGGCAGTTAAAGTGGTGTCAAATTGCATTAATTGTACAGTGTAGATCAGTGGGTTTTTTTAAAACTAGGAACCACTTGACCAGGGTCCTCTCTACAACATTAGTACCAAAAGGGTTACGAATCAGTTTTAGATTCGATTTGGTTATTGGGGGTGCTGATTCAGAAAATTGCACTGGATAGACCACATCAGCTCAAGTTTCTGATACAGAACATATGCCATCCAGTAGTCGCCATCTGCCCACCCACAAAAAACCGTATTTAACAAGCCTCGGCAACATAAGAGGGTTTTGCAAGACCAGTCGCTCTTGTTGCAGTTGTGTAGTAACAGTGATTTTTGTTCTTGTAGACCCCTGGTGGTCCATGGACCACAGTCTGGGAACCATTGGTGTAGAATAGATACACCCTTGATTAGTCCTATAGACTTCGAATTTTAACCCTCTTTGAAGTCTTGAAGTTGATTACATTGGGCAGGAGTTCATATCTGGGCATTAGTCTTAAATGTAACATTTTACTGGCTTCTTCTTTTGCTCAGCTTCCAGGTAAGTAATTTTAACTAAACACAGTTTTCTAGTAAAATAGATATTAAAACACCTTTCTTGAAACTTCTATAAAACATCACTCCCTGATACCTTGCTGAAAGTGGTTTGTATTTTTCATCATGTTTTCTATTTTCAAAATGGTTTTATTTGTTGATTTTTATTGAATATCTTCAGTCTCCCGAGCAGTAACACTTATCATCACTGTCTTAACTGATTTCTATTTTCTCAACATACCAGTACACACTCATTCTTTTTAATACATTTGTTGTAATTTTGCTCACAGATGGTTCTTCACCTTTGTATTTTTACAAAGATAAAAACTGAAATGTTGCCAGTAACTCCAGTATAGGAGTCTTAAGCTATGAATAGAATCAATTATGTTGGATTTGAAATGCCCCAAAACCTATTTAAAACCCAGTGGGCTTTATTATAATTTTCAGGATGTTCTAATACAGAGTAGCTGATGTAATTTTACGTTGGGGAGGACAGCATTCAAAATATGTGTTTTTTTATAACTTAAAGCATTCATTTGAATTTTTAAAAATAGCTTTCTGCTTTTGCGTATGAAGCTAATCGTATTTTCTATGAGAGAATGAGTGGCAACTCATCCCACTTTGGTTTGAAAAGAGAAAACTAAGCAGACAGTCTTGTTAATTTCGCATACAGACTTGGAATAAAATACAACATCCATCATCTTATCAAAATTCAATTAAATCTCAGCCCAGCATCCAAGCAAAAGGAGCCAATTTTTCTGCCAGAGGCAGAGTGCTTTAAACATCACTAAAAATTCTTAATGGTGCTTGCATTCTGGGACTGAATTAAAAAAAGGATAACCAGTGGGGACTTTGAATTACCCTTTACATTAAAAGCTAAAACAAGTGTAGCCTTAAAGCTGAGGCCTTTGTCATTAATGTAATGCATTCTGTCAACACACTTGGTCTGACACCAGCAGGAGACAGCAGCTCTTTTGTTCTGCTTCAAAATAATCTCATTTCTGGTTGTTGGGTAGCTGGGATTTCCACTCACCAAGCAACTTTTAGAGATTTGAGGCTAGTGGACCTATTTAATCAAAGCAGGTTTGAAGGCTGGGCTTGGTCGGTGTGGGATACAGTTGATACTGTTACACCATTCAACATTTTGGCCCATCCACCCATCACTTTATTTGTATCCCACCTTTCTTCTAGACTGGGTATCAAGATGTTGTACAAAAAGGTGGAAGATTATAACAAAACTCTTTAAAACATACAAAATTAAGATTAAAAGAGACAAAGGATACTCAACCTAAGATTGAGTAGCTCTTATCCAAAATTTTTGGGACTAAAAGTGTTCCACATTTTGGCTTTGGGTCTTTTTTTATTTTGGAACTTGCATATACATAAAAGATTTCTGAAGGCTCATCCAGACAGGCCCAAAATGCAGGAATTGTTTCGGTTTTACCTGAGGTGTCCAAATGACGCCTCCCGTAACAGCGAATTAATGTGGCGTAAACTGAGGTTTCCCTGGTTTATTCCACATTAATTAAACATCTGATTAGATCCAGATCATCCTGGCTTCCTATGAGTGGGATTTCCAAAGTTGGGAACATCCACAGAGATAGCTTTCTTTTAAATACTCAGAGCTCAAAAATGACTCTTTTTGGAGTATACCAATTCCTCCATTTTCTCAGGCGCTAGGGGTGCAGCTTCCCTGAAAAAATGAGAAAACCATAGATATCGGAGGGGGTGTGGTGGTGTGGATGAGGCACTACTACTAAGTTTCCTGGTGTGAGAAGAACAGCTTAGGACCTCATCACATGGATCCCGGCACCCCACGCCCCACCTGACCAGCACTGACGCTTCCCCATCACATGTGGGGAAGCTTCACTGCATGGATAGCCCCATTGTTCCTTACGGAACATGGGGAGGTTCCCATGTTGGCAGCACAGTGTCGTGCAACACTGCTGGCCCAGTTTGCACTTTAGCCCCGCTAGAAGTCAACCTGTGTCATCTGATGGGCAGCGTGAACTGTGTTGGCAGCTTCGTATGACACTTATTTTATCCCATGTGATGAAGTCGTTACACTGTGGATTACAGTTCCTTTTCCTTTATGACTTGTGGCTCACTTTTGCCTTAGTAAAGGAAAGGGGGAGGGGGCATAAATGCAGCAAATCAAAAATAGGAGGAAGAACTGGCATCCCATCCTTCTCTTCCTCTATGTTGTGTGTTTCTGTTCATCCTGTACTCCTATTCCTTTCCGTAGGCAGAACAGAAGTTTGCAGCACACAGTAAGAAGGGAATGAAGGGTAGGAACTGGGCCCATCTGTGCCTTCACATGGTGGATCCAATTCCTCCTCCTCTTCATGTATGCCACATGTTCCTGTTACCACTGTTCTCCTCTTTGGCAAAGTAGAAGAGATTCACAGTACAGAGTGAAAGGAAGAGGAGGCCAATCTGCAGGTTAAGTGAAATGGCATAAGACTGGCTTCTCTTGCTTGTGTGCCGTGAGTCTCCATTTTACCTGGGAAAGGAAGTGAGATATTAGGTGAAACAGAGACTCATGGCATGCACACCTTCAAACAACCCCCTCACTCACCAGGTAGTAGGTTTCAAACCATGATAATCAAAACAGTGAATGTGAAAAATGTGCAATTAAGGGGCCAATCGGGCAGTTTTGGGAATTTCAAGTGTGAATTAGCTGAGTTGGATAAATTAATGTTGCAGATTAAGGAGAAGTGTTTTGGCTAACTTTAAGAAATATTGGGACTTGGGCATTACCTTTCTGGAACAACAATTGCAGCATTTGTCAACTATCGAATTCATGAATTCACAGGGTGTTGCCAAAAGTAGAAGTCTGTAGATGTCTATGTAATATAAAGTGAGTAAACTAATAAGGGATAAAAATAATCACCCTGAGAGTGAGAAGTTTGTGGATCTTTTTGTTTTTATATGTGTGGGTTTTTTTGGTTATTTTTAATAGTCATATCGTTGTAGTCTTGAAGTAGGAGATAGTATTTAGCTCTGTGCTTTTTAGTTTTATATATCTAAAAAACTTGTGTGTTTTATTTTTTTCTAGAATAAAATTTCCCAGCTGATCTTTTAAGGCAGGAGCCCTCAAACTTTATAAGCAGAGGGCCAGTTTATGGCCTCTCAGACAGTTGGGGGGCTGAATTATAGTTTGTTGTTGTTGTGTGCCTTCAAGTTGTTTCAGACTTAGGGTGACCTTAAGGCAACCCAATCACAGATTTTTCTTGTCAAGATTTATTGCAAGGAAATTTACCTTTGTCTTCATCTGAGGCCGAGAGAGTGTGACTTAGCTAAAGTCACTCAGAGGTTCAAACAACTAAGCCATGCTTTATGAATTCCTTCTCTCTCTTTCCCCCTACTTAACCGTCTTTCTTCTTTTTATCCTTTTCTCTCTTTTTCCTACCTCCTTTTCTTTTTCTTTCTTTTTCAGTTTTGGAGGAAGCAAGAGTGGGGTGGAAAGGATTCCTTTCATTTTGAGAGAAAATAGGGAGAGGAGAGGAAAGAAAGGAAAGGAAAGAAGCCAGATGGGGTGGAGAGGGTTACCTGTGTTTTAGAGGGAAATAGAGAGAGGAAAGAATAAGAAAGGAGATTTAAGAAGGGGGGCGGCGGGGTAGAGAGGATCCTGTTTTGGAGGGAGATAGAGAGAGGAAGGGAAAGAAACAGAAAGGAGTGTTAAGGAACTTGAAGAGGCTGGCAGCAGAGGCAGGCTGCGAATGGTAGCAGTAATCTAAAGTTTAGAGCAAGGGTTAGGTAAATGACCTTGGAGTGTCGGATCCGGCCCGCGAGCTATAGTTCGGGGACCTCTGTTCTTGGGTGTCCCCAACCCTAACATACTCAGAATGATGCTTCCTTGTACCCTAAATCTGCATAAATTCATTCAGACTTTGGATTTCGAAGTAATATGTCCACAAGAAATGCATAGCAAAAATATATGCAAGACAAGAGATTCTGATGGCCTGTGATTGATCTTGTTCCATGGTATGAATGGTGAAAGGACAACAGAAGTAAGGTGAGATTCCACCCCATTCCCAGCATACTCTCACTGAAAAGCTCCAGTACCACTGGGAAAAAAAATCTACTGTACATTTTAATCCAAAGGAGTTTACCCTCTTACTTACATCTCAGGAGTAAAATAGCTTGAAATACGTATGTAAATAGAATATAGAATATCTTGAAATCATTTGAAAAGTATCTGCTTTCTAAATCTTCTGACAGAAGCATAACACCATGATTATAACATTTTACTCTGTATGGCATTAACAGAATAAATAAACCAAGAAGGCACACATTTTAATAAATGTTTATTTATAAACATAACATTTACTATAAAAGCTGTTGCATTTTAGACAAATTTTCTGACTTTCCAGAGGCATTTTAGAATAAATATCATATCAGTTTAGATTAGTATAATTGGTATTCAACATTAATCCAAACAGGACACTTGTCCTTTGGTGATCTTGCATATAAAGTAGCCCTCCTTTGGCTCACCAATTTTTTATATCACATAACAATAGCTATGGTGGATATGGAATTAATTCTACATAAGAAGAATAAAAGACCACTATGAAGTTCTGAGAATGTAATATATAAAAAAATAATTGTGACATGGTTATGCCTGCTCGCTAAAGAAAAAGCTACACACTTTTTAGAACACTTAAAAACCCATTATACGTATCATATTGGCGCATCAACAGTAAACCACTCTTGGAAACACATATTTATCATTTCAAATCAACATAGTGGTACATTGTTATTTCCCCCCTCAAACCCTTTCCCAAACCCTCCCACCAAAGACTTCTGAAACAAGAAATTTGTCACGCTTATTACAGAATTGGTAATAATGTGGGCTGAAGCATGAGTGAACCTCCTGTATTATAATTTCAAGTGAAATATGAAGAGTTGGCTTGCGGGTGGGGAGATTGTGTCTGTTGATGATAATCCAGCATTGTGGAAAAACAGAAGCAACACACGTGTGTATTCAGGCCTTGATACATGTAAAGATAGCTGTTGCCCAGCCATAAAACCTCATTGGCATGTAAAAATGCTGCATAGGAAAAACCTGTTAGCCTTGAGTTTACTGACTATAATTGCGTTCTTGGTGAAAACTAGCAGGACTTTAAGGCTGTCAACCTACTCACTTACCAAGTAATATGCTTCACTGGTCACAATTGAGCTTGCTTCTGGATAGGACTGTACTGTGTGTTTGGTGTTGCAGATCTACTCAATTTCAAATAAAGATTATTAATAATGTTTGGGCACAAACATAAAATCAAGATTTCCACAATCTGTTGGGATGGCTCTACTGAAAGACTATATCACATTTGTGCCCTTGTTCATAGTCTGTCCATTTTAGTGGGAATTTTACAGAAATCTCCATGGGACTATACTTAACTGGGTATACTAAACTCTCATCTATTTCCAAGAATCGTACACAAGCTCCATTATGCACAAGACCTGCAATATGTTGCATGCACCAAGTAGCCATACGGATTGAGGTCACATTTTCTGTATGTCAGACTACAGCTAAGGGCTCTTCTACACTGCCATATAATCCAAATTATCAATGCAGATAATCCACAAGTCATTTTAGTGTCTAGTCCTTATGTACATTTTAGAAGGTGCAAAATACTGCCCAACAATCTTTCTTCCTGCTGTGTTGTGGGGATTGTCACAGGAAATGTCTATGTCACTGCTTCTGACCCCTGCCCTCCAAGGCATTTCTGGCCAAATGGTCCCCACAGCTAACAGAGATTTGCATTTGGGTATGTCTATTGGTTGAACCAACATAGAGATACCATGTTATGGAAAGGAGTTCTCTTTGTGAAATATTTCTGAGAGCTGACACTAAATTCCTATGTGAATTAACACTGGGGGCATTTTTGTATTATGAAACTCCATATTTTTTCCCTTTTATAGTCCTGGATGGGAAAAATAATTCAGGTCAAAAATCCATACCTTCAGTTGTTGCATGAATTGCTGGGAGTTGTCCCCTTGATTGAAAGGAGACAAGTTCAGGTAGAGATGTAATGGGAAAACTCCTTGGGAAATGTCTACATTTTCTAGGTTTCTGCATGCGGAAACAAAGCAACTTGATCTGCCTCCATCTAGGCAGACTGGAAAGAGGCAATGGTAGGAGAGCAGGTAGAAACAGTAGACAACCTCACCTATGTGTTGCGTTACTTAGAGACTTTCATTATGATAGGAATTCATTTGTGCACAACATACGAGCAGTGATCCAACACACCTAAAGATGGCAACTCTTTAGGTGTGTTGGGTTGCAATCCTCAGCCCTCTCCACAGTTAGCTAGGAGCTGCAGTCCAACACCTAGAAAGTTGCATGTTTCCCTCTCTTGCCTTAATGTCATGGACATAAATTGAAGATGTATGTTTAGGAGGAACTGTCATCGATCTCTGGCTTTTTTTGTAATGTGCATGTCTTGTTTTGCTAAGAGGTATTTTGACTACAGCGAATTCCATACAGATATCAACATTATGCAAATCCATCCCTGACAAACATGCCAACGGCTGTTTACAATATGAGAATCAACGTTCTCTGCCACTCTCTGTTCTAGGGAATTAACCTTTTTTTAAAAAAACCAAAAAAAAAAAAAAACCAAACCAACAATTATTACATCCATTTGTCACTGGTGACTGTGCAACAGCTTTGTTATTTTCTAAGGCACCATTTTAATAAAATGTGTTACATTTCTATCAGAAATGATATGTTTTACAATAGACCATGCCACACAAACAGCTTTTGAATGACAAAGGAGACATTTTTTTTTGAGTATACAGCTGCATGTCAAGATCTGTCCAGATGTATAAATAAATAGTTACTATCAGTGCCACACTTTATTGCTTACCTAAGAAATGTCCATGTTATTCACTTACACATCAGGAGACAATTGATGTGTGAATATAAACAAAATACAACAAAAAATCTCAATTAACTTTAGTTCTGTCCTCGTAACATTCTTAAGGCAGCATAAATATCTTTCCTTTTTTAAAAACCATCTTCTGATGCTAATTTCATATGCTTTCCACTCATTCTTTTTTTTAAAAATCAGCCTGCTGAAGATACCAAACAGTACTGCTCTCAAACCACTATGCGTACTGCCTCTAGTAGTTACAACAGTTCCATAGACAGTGTGGTAAAATATTTAATAAAATGAATTCAAATTCAGATTCAGTACTTGAACCTGTTTTCCATTCATCATGCATTCAAAAGTGCCCACTGCTATGAATGAATGAATTATTTTAGGTTGCTGTTGCTGCTTCTTTGTGGTTTGTTTTCATACCGCTCTGGAAAGTCTCATTACAGATCTGCAATGAAGAGCATATGTGGCAGCCGCTGGTACCAGTGCCGTTGTTGTCTCACACAAGTTCCCTTGACTTCAGTAGTTACGTTATTACAGGCAGTCCCTAAGTTACAAACATCTGACTCACAAACCACAGGAAGTGAGAGATATCTACCCCTCAGAAGGGAAATTCACTCCTGAAAGAGGTATGGGGAGAAGGGGTCTCCACTGAAGCTTTTTCACCAATCCTTGTTTTTACAACAAGCCACATTTTTCAAAATCCAATTATTACAGGAACAGAAAGTGAGGGGAAATCTTCTGAACAGTGGCACAGACAGCAAAATAAACACTACAGGGATGTTAGCTCTTCCCTATGTTATCCAAAGTGTGTGTGTGGTTGGAGTTACACTTAAAAATGTATCTGTTGAGTCTTTCATACAAATTCAACTTAAAAACAAACCTATAGAACCTGTCTTGTTCATAACTTGGGGACTGCCTGTACTATGGGGAAAAGGAAACAATAGTACTAAAGGCATGCAAAAAACTGTCCCAGACTAGCGTGCACATGATAGGACATGTTCAAACATCCTCTACAGACCACTGGCTCTTCAGAGTTCCCTGATTTAATTCAGTTTGGAAGCTTTAGCTTCAAGGTTTAAGAAGAAGGCTGTGAAGATTCAATACACATGGACTGATGTCAGCTGTTTGTCCATGCTGCAATGTCCACATAAGAGTGTTAGCGCTTCCCCTACTGTCCTTTGTCTAAATTTATCCGCAATCTAACCGCTTTTACTCGGACAGAAATTCCACTGGCTTTGACCGAACTAACTTCCAAGCTTAAAATCACACCCGAAAGCACAGGATTAGTATCATACATTTATATGGGCCTTTTTGGGCAATATGTGCAGCTGTCAGTGGGGTACAGACCTTTTTTAAACAATGCAAATGACCACAAATTGCGTTATTACTGAAAGTAGGGGGCATTATCTAAGCACTCCTTTAGTTGTACCAGCATCTGAATATTCGACTTCATGTGTGTTCATTCTGTACAGAATAAAAGGGTCTACACTTTCCACAGGGTTCCCATCTGCATCATCTTCCCCTTCCTTTTAACACTGAGCAAAACTTGATGTCCTCACTGCACACATGCATCTCTTCCTTTGCTTGGAGATGGGCAGCCTCAATTCGTAATATTATTCCATCTACTCACACTGTGGGAACAATTTCAAAAAGGCAAATTGGCATTAAGTATTTGTATTTTCTTATTACTCAGGGGGAGCAAAGTTTTTCATGTTAGGAGCTAGGGATGTGTGAAACGGCACAGAATCAATTCTGTTTTTGGGTCCCCCTCCCTCCAATTCTGTTTTTGAGAAGATTCTATCTGAAACGGAACCTGAACTCAAGAGTTGTGAATTACGAATCAGAACAGCCTCCCTCCTAATCTCGCAGAATCTTCCCAAAAACTGAATGGGGGGGGGGGGGGGGGGGAGGAGCAGGAACTCGAAAACAGAGCCATTTTGTTCTTCAAACCAATCAACATGACAGCCTCCAGATCACTTATATCACCCCGTTATGGCTGGTGATGTACGGCATTATAGCCCCACACATTTAGATGGCATGTGGATGAGGAGAGCTGTTTTGGGGAACAAGCATTTATTCTGTTCTGTTCCCAACTGGTCAACCTCTTATATAGTATACATGCATAGTTGGGTCATTACTAGAGCTTAGAAAAGTCATTTTTTTCTCACAAAAGCATTGGCCATTGTATTCTAACTCCAAAGGAGAGATGTTACAGTATGTCTCACCCATCTCCAGCAAGGAAACATTACACCGGATCTTGATTAAAAATGAGTAGAGTTAACAAGGTAAGTTACTTTGGAAGGTAGATCTTACTCGCTGGCTGCCAGCTGCCCATCCATTGTTGGGATTTTCTGTAACCACCACCACATGCATTATGTTTACTGAAAATGCCTTTATTTACTGTTATAGGGAGAATCTTTGTATGCACAGAGAGATTACATAAGGTGAAATAATTTATTTATAGATTCCCTACCCTCCGCTGAAGGTAATATAGTAAAATGTTTCAGAGTTACAGTATGCTTTATCAAACTAGTCTTTTGTATTTAAAAAAGTTATCACTTCAGTAATAAACAGAAAACTATGCTTTCTGGGATGCCGCTTAATGTTTCTTCTTCTTCTTCAAATGCAACTAAATAGATTAATATGTTGGCATATTATAGAACATCTACAAAGGTTGTGTAAACTTAAAAATTCTCAATCCCTAGTTATATTAAAACAGAACAGGTTTATTGCATCTTTATTTCCGTGTTACTTTCAAAAGAGCAGACGGTGACAACAAACATAACTGGTAATGTGGAGCACGCTTTCATGGGAGGGCCAGAAGGGAAATGTCCAGGGACACACTTCATACAGGTAATGGAAGTGAATTAAGGAAGAAAGGTCCATGTATTGCATTTGAAAGTAGCCGATTGAGTCTTTTCCTTTATGCCAGCCTTCCAAGATGAGGTGAGAGCCAAGGAGTCCATGGAGATAAGCTCTTACATGTGATTAGACAGGAACATAGCAGTGCTGCTCCTTCTTGCAGAAGAAATGTGGAAGCAGGACTGACAGCCGGGTCACAAAGTTGTTGGCTGACCAGCAGCTATGTTTCAAAAAAGAAAAGACCAGGTAGTAGAAAGTAAAAGCACTAAGTCATGCATATTGTGTAAGAAGCAATAAAGCAGATTAAAAGATACATTTTGCATGAGAAACATGGTAAGATTGTTTGCTATATCTAACATTAAGGGTTAGAGTTAATGACCAATTAACTCTGTTGGTGTGTGTCTTCAAGTAATTTCTGACTTATAGCAATCCTATGATGGAGTTTTCTTGGCAGGATTTGCCTTCCTCTGAAGTTGAGAGTGTGTGACTTGCCCAAGACTGCTTATTTATTTATTTATTATTTATTTCACAGTTTTCTATACCGAGCTTCTCAACCTCATTGAGGGACTCAGCCCGGTTTCCAGCCATAAAAACATATACACTCATTAAAATATCATATATCACAATTACAAAAACAACTTTAAAAACGCTATATATAAAACTACAGTGGTCAGTCGTCCTATTAAGATGGATCTATCTCAACTTCCACCCAAGAGTCCTATGGTGTTGTCTCATTCCTCGAAGGCCTGACTCCACAGCCACGTCTTCACCCGTTTCCTAAATGTTAGGATGGATGGGGCGGTTCTGGCCTCCAGAGGGAGAGTGGGTTAGTGGGTTATTACGGTGAAACTGGGATTCAAATGGAGACACACAGGCATAAGTGATTACTGGATACTTATTTAGGTTAGTATAGATGGCTTTTCAATAAAAAAGTGGGAGGTACACTATCTCATTTGATAACAACAACAAAAACAACTTTATTTCTATATCCCGCCTCCATCTACCTGGACTTGGGACAGCTTATACACGGCACAAGGTGCCTAAATACAGAACATAAAATAAAACACGGAGACGACTGAACGAATGAACAACAACATAAAATACAATTGAATAAAACAAATAGCCGTATAAAACAACAACTTAAGACTCAAAACAGTGCTCATCAACCAATGGTGGTAAGCTACAGTAAACATTAGGCCTGTGCAATCCATGATTCTAAATGGTTCTAAAGTACTTACAAAACTAATAATGAAATAATAATGAAAATTTGAAGGTTTTGTTAGAGTTCTGAAATTTTCACCACCAGAACTTTAGCAACACTGTAGAAGCAAAGCACCAGCGCCCCCTAGTTTTCACAACCAGAACTTTAGTTTTGTAAGTACTTTAGAACCATTTAGAACCATGGATTGCACATGCCTAGTAAACATAGCCAGGATGTAAACAGTAGGACAAAGGAAAAGGATAAGTGCAGAGCTGTAACCATGGGGTGAGGGCATGAGTGCCAAGCTGCATAAATATTGCACAGAACTAGGGACTTCAGGTCCCTACAGAAGGGGGACAGTGTGGAGGCCCACCTAATCTCTCTGGGGAGGGTGTTCCAAAGCTGGAGGGCTACCACCAAGAAGGCCCTCTCCCTTCTTTCCACCAACTGCGCTTGTGATGGTGGCGAGACCAAGAGGAGGGCCTTCCTGGCAGATCTTAGAGCCCGCACCGGTTCATAAGGGGGAATGTGGTCATAAAAACAGTCACAAAGAAAAACCAACAACACTGAAATCACCAGTGTGCTTCAAATATTCAAAACAAGAGTAATTTCTCAGTGTCTGTCTTTTAACAGGTAGAACGTAGGAAAACCATCTGAACAGGGTCATCCCTGGTTAGTACTTGGATGAGATTACCAGATGCTATAGACTATATTTCAGAGGAAGGAGCTGGCAAAGTTACCTCTTGAGTATTCCTTGGCTAAGAAAACCCTATGAAATTCATGGCATTGCCATAAGTTGATATGAAACTTGGTGGCATAAGTATACACATACACACAATCTGTAACATGCACTCTTATTTAAGTCACCCGTTTCTGGATTGGATCTAAATCCACTTAGTCCAGTATACTTTGCAGTAACTGAGGCAACCAGCATTAGTAGTAGAAACAGCCAACTACAAATTAGTCAGCAGTTCACAAAGCTACTTGCAGCCATTCTGACTACACAACAAAATACACCAATAGAATAAAAGATAAGCTACATTTCAAAAGAGTAAATTTATATGTCTACCCAATTATTTCGTATTTTTATTAATTCCATGCTTTAGGAAACCCATCTCCAAACACTGCACTTCAATGAGTAAAATAAACCAAGAAAATGACTGAGACAACAGCACCATCTACCTTTTACAATGTGAAAATGTTCCCAAGAACAAAACTAAGCTGGTTTTCCCAAAGAGCAATCTCCCGGATGCTGTTTTTAGAATTGCCTGCTATGCTTTAGGTTCTGTGGGGAGGTATGTGATGTAGCCTAAAATCTAGACCCTCTATATTCTTTTTGTCCTTGAATGACCAAATGACAACAGGGAAGCCGTGTCTGTGCTCTCCAAAAGAAATCATAAAAGACATTAAAGTTGTAACTTTGCATACACATGTCCTCAATGAACACGTTGCGACTTATTTTTCAGTAAGCAAGCTTAATATTATACCATGGGCTTAACATTACACTCTATAACAAAATTTGGAAAAAAAACCCTGTTTCTGGTAAGAAAATGTTATTTCCTGTAACTATTTCACTTTGAAAGTAGTTGTTATGCTCTAGAAACTTCATTTTGTGGCTGCCACAAACTATGTTGAATCAGTTGAGACTTGATGAGATATTCATTGACAAACTATTAATAGTTTCAAAAACCCGAGAAACAGCGAGTCCGCTAAAAGCGAACCACGAAGTAGTGAGGGAACACTGTGTCTCAGAACACAAGTTACAACCAACATTAAGGGTTAGAGTTAATGACCAATTAACCCCAACAGTTTGTGTCTTCAAGTAATTTCTGCAAAATGTGTTGCAGGATGTCTCACAAAAACCAGGTTTTTGCAGTTTAATAAACTTTTTTTGAGGTTTTTAGGATAGAACCAAGTTGGAAATGACATTTATAACCCAGGAGCAAAAATCTTGTTACATAGTTTTATGTGTTGTTCATTTCAGGTAAACTGATGTGTGAAAAAATTATTTATGTGGGAAAATTAAAGGTTTTGTTGGACAGTTCTGGACCTGTTTGCAAAAATACAGCAGTACATAGTATTTAAACTAAAACCAACAATATACAAAACAAAATGGTAAATATCAAATTGAGACCCAGCCATGGGCACTTACTTCTGGATCGGATGTAACAATCATTACAGTTGAGAAGACCATTTCTAATTCGGACATCTGTTCCACTCGCTGCATCTCCAAGTTGTCCCTTACAGATTCCACACTATCCAATGACAAAGAATAGGCAAAATAAGGGTTAAATTATATACTTGGGGACATTTATCCCTCCAGTCTTTGTTAGTTTTGATGTAGTTTAATTGCCACAATATCCCATTGTGCAAAAGTCCATTGCACTGAACTTCGGAGAGGCAGCAAAGATGATTCAGTCTGATAAATTCCTAGTGCCACTTACACAAAGCTCTGGGTTGCAAGTATTATTTGCTTCTATGGATTTGCTTTCATTATATATCTTGTTTCTATGGCAGGATGCTTTCCGGGGGGGGGGGGGGGGTACTCAAGATGGTAGACATCTCCAGTGTCTACATCTGACACTGGCATTTTGGGAGGAGAGATTTCCATAGCAAGCCATGCCAGATGCTCAAGTTATAGTGAGGAATAACTAGGCAGAATCTTTTCGTGGGAGAAAGAAGGTAATAGGCAAACGAGCCTTTAGTTAGGAAGAACAGCATTAGCACATCAATCCTACCCTGAAGCACTGAATATGGAAGTAAAGACCAAGCGATTCGATAATCATGGCAGCGCCTTTCCCAAGAGGTTGCCCACAGCTGGAGCAGAGCTTCTTGCCACTGATAGACCTGTAATGAAAACAAACAAACAAAAAAGAGAAAGAGTTGGTTAATCTCTTCCTCCTTTTGTACCTTGCTCCCGCTAACCCTGCCTCCACTACTAAAAACTGATATTTGACATAGGTGGGAAGTTGCCATTTTCATTTAAAATGGTTTGAACTGCCATTCAGAGGAATCCTTTGTTCTTTGCTCACTGTGCTGTAATCACATTCTGCATAATGAATGGAGGCTATGCAGTTTGACAAGTGCATTAAAGTGCTCACCTCAGTACAATTCAATTTTGTTCCATTGGTACCCCATTGACAACGTTGAAGGTACCTACATGTGTTGGTTATAAAGATTATGGTAACTTTCTTCAGAACCCTATGTGTTCTATGCATATGAGCCATCTGCAGATTCAGATATCACTGAATGTGCTACCAAAATAACCACTGAATACCTCTAAAATTAGCTCATAAACAAGTACTACTTAGTTTGATAACACATACCCTCCACACCTCAAAACTGGGTCCACCATTTAGAAAGTTTAGGCTGAAATTATGTTGTAAAGCAGGTGATCAGTTTGTAACAAAACTGATGGACTTTTCATACCTGTTGGGTGACTGGCTTTGAATTGTAGGAGAACCTGGTGATGTTGACCCAGTTCTAGAGGTCTCTCGACAGCCAGCTCTGAAGCACACAAAAAAAAAAGAAAGAAAGAAAGAAAGAAAGAAAGAAAGAAAGAAAAGAAATCTGGTGAAGTTTATGGAATCAATTCATTGGAGAGTTGGAAGAAAAATGGAAGTTGGAAACTCATACTGACCTATTAATGTACACATAATAAAATACATAATAAATCCAATAATTACATACATTTAAGACATCAAATTACATTAATTAAAATTTGTTTCTGTTTCAGTAACTACACTTTTACACTTCTACACTTTTAGGAAGTCCTTCCCCTGATGTGCCGGCAGGAATGAGGACTGGTTTTCCTTCAGATGATGGTGGCTTGTGTTGTCGACTTTGAGACAGAAACAAGCCTGGTCTATGCAAAATCCAGAACTTGTAGTAAAATCTTCCTTAGGCACAGCTTTACTAAACTCTAAGCAGGGAGTTGCAAATTTGAAAGGTTCCTCTTATAAACGAAAAAGAAAGATTATAGAATAGAATGTAGTACTTTGCTATACCTTGGCTGTGTAACTGCTCAAGCAGATATAGCAGAAGCAACAACAATGGCTGAGAAGCATTCAATCATGACACCATTCACCTGCTTCCTTAAGTGTCAAGTCCTGGAATATTTTACTATATAATCTGCTCTTTATTTACACTCTCATCACACAGAATGCCCATGGAGCACGATCAAGGAAAAAGGGACTTCAAATACATCCACATCCTTCTTCCAAGTATCTCTCTCTGAAGGATCCATGGCATTAATTCTTATTATTTGAATTAGTCAAGTAGGCCATGAGAGAAATGTGTTACCTACCTCCGAATTTCTTTTGTGGAATTGACTGGAGGACCTAAATTATGTTCCAATGGTGAATTTTTCTGTTTGACGTCTGAAGCACGTGGGCTTTGTTTTGTCTGATTCCGTGGTATATCTGAATTAAAAGTACTCATATTATAAGATGTTTTATAGTGAGGCACTTTAATACTATGTTGTAAAATCAAAAAAAGGAAAGAGAGAGTTTTGAAGCAGCTTAAAATGACATTCAACTGAATTCAGTCCTCAACTGTGAGAGGGCCCTTTCTGTAGTACATATATTAGTGTATATCTAACGAAGCTTAAAGTTTACTACAGAGAATTTGGGGTCAAACTGGAGGAAGAAAGATTGCATGGTAGCTTTTGATTTATAGAAAATATATGTTATTTACAAAGAGATTTAAAAAGGCTTCACATACCCTGATATAATGGCAAAGTCATTTTGGTGGGCGTTGTACATTCTGGCATGGACCTCTGGTTTTCTTGCTCACTTCTCTGATTAGTGTCTCCATATACTTCATTTACAGTGCTGACAAACAGAAAGTAGACTTTATTTATTTATTCATTTAAAACATTTATATTCCACCCTTCTCACCCCGAAGGGGACTCAGGGCACAGCATATATATGGCAAACATTCAATGTCGGGACACAAATTCAGATACAATACATAAACATTAAAAAAACATTTATCAAAATATTAAAATACATCATTTAAAACCGTCCTGGTCATCTGTGTAAAATCTAATTGGCCCGGTCATCTTTCCTATTGCCGCTTTATTGCCCTGTCCCGAAAGCTTGGTCCCACAGCCAAGTTTTTACCATCCTTCTAAAGGACAGGAGAGAGGGGGCCGACCTGATCTCACCAGGAAGGGAGTTCCATAGCCAGGGAGCAATCGCCGAGAAGGCCCTGTCTCTTGTCCCCACCAATCCTGCCTTTGACAATGGTGGGACGGAAAGCAGGGCCTCCCCGGAGGATCTTAATCTCCATGATGGTTCATAGGGGGAGATGCATTCTGACAAGTAATTTGGGCCGGGGCCGTTTAGGGCTTTATAGGCCAAAGCTAGCACTTTGAATTGTGCCTGGTAGCAAAATGGCAGCCAGTGGAGCTGGTGTAACATGGGAGTTGTATGCTCCCTGTATGCCGCCCCAGTTATTAACCTGGCTGCTTCTCGCTGTACTATTTGAAGCTTCCGAGCAGTCTTCAAAGGCAACCCCACGTTGAGTGCGTTGCAGTAGTCTATCTTAGATGTAATGAGAGAGTGGACCACCGTGGCCAAGTTTGATTTCCCATTTTATAAAGAGAGGCAGGACAATGTTTAAAAAGTTTTAAACTATTTTATGTTATAACTGAATTTTCAAATTTGATTCCATTATGTCAAAATCAAATAGCTCTGATTTAGCTAATAGGAGTGTGGTTTCAGGGCTTCTAATGCTAAGGCCAAACATATTAGTAACCTCAGTCTTCTCTTCTAATTCAAAATACTTCTCAATAGAATATATCTCCCATCAGTTGCATGGACAGTAGAAACTGATGTAGTGGATGCACCCATTGCTCTCATCCAACCAGTGATTAAAATCATACTAATAGCAGCAAATGGAATAGTAGATTCTCCTACCACTCAAAATAGAGTGCATGAATTTTACAATTTACAATTTACAGTATTTATATTCTGCCCTTCTCACCCCACAGGTGACTCAGGGCGGATTACAATGTACACATATATGGCAAACATTCAATGCCAAAGACACACAACAGATATAGACAGTCAGTCAGAGTCTATTTAACTTTTCTGGCCGCCAGGGGAGCTGTTGCTTTCTTCATCCATCTGCAAAACTGATGAAGTACTTCCACATTCCCTGCATGCTTTGCTGGAGTCTTTTTTATGGCCTCGTAAATTAGTTAAATTAGCCTCTCCCCACATAGGTACCTAATCTTCCTACTTGACAGATGCAACTGTATTTCGGGTTGCAAAGGTTGACAACAAGCTACACAATTGGTCGGAAGCTTACTCCGACCCGGGCTGGCTTCGAACTCATGACTTTTCGGTCAGAAATGATCTTAATGCAGCTGACACTCAGCCAGCTACGCCACAATCCCAGTGAATAGTAACTGCACAGTAAATGGCTGTTTTCTCATGATGAATGTGGAAAGAGGGGTTTTGCCTAGTCCTGAAACTTTCAATCAATTTTCCTTTTTTGCATAATTGTTAAATAGAAGTCGATTCTTTAAGTGCCACTGCATCCATTGAAAGCAGAAACTACACCTTACCAAGAGATGACTCAACAAAAGCACACACGCTACTCAGCAATACAAGCTTACTGCTTTACAGAATACATCATTGGTGATATGGCAACATGTATCCGATCTTTGATTTAGTAGCTGTTCAGTAGCTGTACGGAAAAATGCATTTCTCTGGAAGTGAAATGGCTCAAATTTCTTAATTGAAGGCATTTCTGGAAGAAAATATTATATGCGATGTCTCCTTTACCCACCTCAAATTCTCCTTCAGTGGTTCATATTCCTTGCTTTTTGAGAAAGAAGTGTCATCTTGTTCACAAAATAGTTTCTTCTGAGTTCTGTCTTTTTGCTTATTGTCCTCTTCAAAGTTACTCATATCTACCGTATTCTACCAAAAAATAGAGAAAGCAAAAATACTTCTTGATTCGACCAGTATTCCTGAGAACTTTCCTCTTATTATGTGTTAATAGAAATGGACAATCTATATAAATAAAAATGTAATGTTCGTTTGTGGGATTAGCATAACTCAAAAACCACTGGACGAATTGACACTCAATTTGGACACTATACCTATCAGGCCAACGAGTGACCATCACTCATAAAAATACTGAAAAACACAGCAGAAGAGACTTAAAAAGCCAAAAAAGAAAATGACATTACAACACATGTGCAAAACCACATATATACACAAACACACATATATACACACATATATACACACACAAAACACATAGACACAGACTGAGCCACAGCAATGTGTGGCAGGGGACAGCTAGTCTATATAAAAATGTAATGTTCATTTGTGGGATTAACATAACTCAAAAACCACTGGACGAATTGTCATCACATTTGGTCACAAGACATCTACTAACCCAAGGAGTGACGATCACTAAAAAAATTGATTTTGTCATTTGGGAGTTGTAGTTGCTGGGATTTATAGTTCACCTACAATCAAAGAGCATTCTGAACCTCACCAACAACAGAATCGGGGCAAACTTCCCACACTGAACCCTCATGACCAACAGAAAATACTTAAGGCCATCCAGTCCAACTCCCTTCACCAGGGCAAGAAAACATAATCAAAGCCCTCCTGACAAAGAGCCATCCAGCCATAGATATAGATAGATAGATATGATTCACACACACAGATATAGTGTCATAGATTTGAAAGGGACCCATAAAAAAGGACAATTATATGTTGTCTGTTCCAGGGTAGGCAAACCAGACAATCTCCACATCAACCCTGACAAAGAAACAGCAAGAAATACTGTTTACTCACAAGCATAAAGAAATTACATATATTAGAAGAAAACACTTTCTCATTATTTTCAAGATCACCAGACTGGGCCACAGCAACATGTGGCAGGAGATGGCTAGTATTTTATATATTATTATCTCAAGTAAAAAATACCAATATTGTTATGTGCAATTTTTCACTTTCATTGGGCTCCTATACCCTTTAACCCAGTGAATGTGGAGGAACGGCTTTAAGTCTCCTTGTGGAGAGAAAAAAGGGGTATAAATAACCATGGTGATGAAACTTATAGAGGTAGAAGAATGAACATAACTATGATTTCTCCTTTTGATTTGCAAACTATTCATAAACCAAAACTTGTCAGTTGTAACCTCATTCCAAAATATAGGGAAGTCACTGTCAAATTATATTATCGTTACTACATTAATAGTTACACAATTAACCATATTCACAATCCAAAGCACATGGCTGATGAACACATTCCATTATTGCAAAGTTCATGCTCGTAGAATGTAATGTTTTCAGACTTAAGCTTCCTTCCATTTCCCCATATTTTTTGAAAATCAACTCTGGGGAGTAGGGAGACCTTTTGCAATACTATACAAGATGGTGCAGTAGGATTGAGTATGAAGGAGAGATTTTTAAAAAATGCATCATACACAAAAGAAGTCATCATGAATAGAATCACTTCTTTCTTGGAGAGAAGGACTCAGATTTAACCAAAAGGTATTCTGATGAAACACAGTTTTCAAAGCTCGGCTCAACTCAGCTTACGAAACAAAACTGCCTTGCTTATCCTCTCTGTAATCACCTAGGCTAAAAAAAGTTCACACTTATATTCCTTTAACATCTTACTTTAGTTTCCAGTTTTAGCAGAGAACTCACCAGAGTCCCATTTCCATCTGTCATGGAGGAAGAGGTGGACAAGTGTTCTGCAGAATTTGAAGTAACTGTGAATGGAACCACGGTATCTTCAATGATCTTGCGTTCCTACAGAAGAAGAAAGGCTGTCAAAGAAACTCCTTGAAGAAGCCATGGAAGTAGCAGGAAACCAGCTCTATGAACTACAACTAGGGACCAGAGCAAGAGACAATTTGAGTCTGGCCTTTTCTAATTTCTTCTTGAGAAGGAATGGAATTAGGGGGTGGTTGGGACAAGAGTGGAAAAGGATAGGAGTCAAGAATAATAATGTAATAATTAAAAAATTGCAATGATTTTTTTGAAAATGAGATATTTGATACTCTGCATAGTGTCTCATTCATTTTTTGTATTATATCTTCTTTACTATCTGAACCTATTTGTTATTCTCATTTACCATGTTTTTCCCCTCTTCTCAGTACTTATCACAATGCTTTTAAAACTGTTCTTAATTCTTGGGAGAGGCAACACAAGTTGAAACTGACTTGACAGCAAAAATATGTATCTTTTATATAAATATGTTTATAGAATTTTTATAATGTTTAAGTGTTTTCATTATTCTGTAACCTATCTCGACCCACAGGGAGAGGTGGGTAATAATAATAATAATAATAATCATGATAATCATAATGCTGACACGATATGAGGATTTAAAGATCGAACTGCAAAGACTCTGGCACTAGCCAGTCAAGGTGGTCTCAGAGGTGATCGGCACACTGGGTGCAGTGCCTAAAGACCTTGGCCTGCACTAAAACACAATCAGCGCTGACAAAATTACCAACTCCCAGCTGCAAAAGGCCACCTTACTGGGATCTGCACGCATTATTCACCGATACATCACACACTCGAGAAGTGTCCAACGTGTGATCCAATGCAACAGCCAATAGAGTGATCTTGTTTGCTCATCTTGTTGTGTATCAAATAATAATAATAATAATAATAATAATAATAACAATAATAATAATGATAATAATAATGATAATAATGATAATAACAACAACGGATGTATGTGACATAAAACAATATAAATTGCTTGGTAGCTCCCTCTCTTTGAACATACACATTGTTGTGTTGCTGCTGTGTACCTTCAAGCCGTTTCTGCTTTTTGGTGATCCTATCATGGGGTTTTCTTGGCAAGGTTGTTCAGGGGATTGTGTTTGCCTTCTGCTGGGGCTGAGGGTGTGTGCCTTGCCCAAGACCACCCATTGGGTTTCCATACCAGAACAGGGATTGGAGCCATGAGCTCCAGAATCATAACTAAGTTCAGCTGAGCTCCCGCCAACGTAATCCACCCTTGCCCTCTCCAGACACACATGCAAACATAAACACAAACACACACACATTTCACATATACAACTATTGGCTGTTAAAAAGATTAACAACTCTTCTGCTCTGATAAAGCTTTGCAAATCGTACAGGAATTTCAAACTTGGGGAACAAAAACAATCTTCTGGCATCAAACAAAATATAAGACAACCAGCATAGCCACTGGCCTAAACTAAAAAGTTGAGATATGAATGAACATTGTGGGGATTCCTGAATCCCTTTCATGCTCAGAAATCCCCAAACAAAAAAATCCAATTCTTTAATTAACTGAAGCTTTTGGTTTTACACAAAAACTGGTAATTATTATTTGTGGCTTTTGCAATCCAAGATATCTATGTATCCTGGCTTTTTCTGAAGCTGTTATTATAGTTTCCCAGGACCCATCTACACAGCACCTAAAACACGAAAGTTATCAGATTCAAAAGAGGGGGTGGTGGTGGTGACATGATGTTAATGTTAAAGGAACACTGATTCGCTGCAATGGCCAAAAAAAAAAAATGGGATAAAAAGTTCCCCTTTTATCCCGATTCTAGCCAAAAAATGTGTATATTCGCATAACTGTATATCCCTGCACGCACCAAAAAAACACGATTTCCTTTCCTTCTCCTTGTGGAGACTGAAACAGCTGATCAGCTGAATGGGCTGTCAAACTCAAGCTGATTTAAAGGAAGCACAAAGGAAGGGCTCTGAAAGTTTATTTTAAACTGTAAAATATTAAATGGAGCTTGAATAAATTAGGGGAAGGGAGAAATCTGGCAGAAGTTTTTTTTTTAAAAAAATCACTCTACTATGTGCTGAACCTCGTATGTGCACATGCAAATCTACTTATATTTATATTAAGATATTTGCATGGGCGGATATACGGTTCAGGGTGGATCACAGTACATATACACAGCAAATATTCAATGACGTTTTGGATAGACAATACAGAGACAGAACAGAAAGGAGTATATTGTCGAAGGCTTTCATGGCCGGAATCACTGGGTTGTTGTAGGTTTTTTCGGGCTTAATGACCATGTTCTAGAGGCAATGTCTCCTGATGTTTCGCCTGCATCTATGGCAAGCATCCGCAGAGGTAGTGAGGATGATATATAAACCCATTTTCCTAGTTCCAACAGACCTCACTACTTCTGAGGATGCTTGCCATAGATGCCGGCGAAACGTCAGGAGACAATGTCTCTAGAACATGGCCATATAGCCCGAAAAAACCCACAACAACCCAGAAAGGAGGTATGTTGTGTCGAAGTCCAGCTTTTTGGTGCTTTGGAAGGTTGTGTTCAAATCTTGCCACAAGGGGGTGCTGTTGCGCTGTCCTCTATGACAAAGAGCCATCAGGACTTCCTCCTTCCTTTTGGTTACTGAGCATTCTTTGAGCTTTTTTAATGGTGTCATAAAATACCTCCCCTGCTTCTTTTAGCATTATCTAATTTCTCTAATTACAGCTCAAGCGGTTTTCAAACTGCTTAGGTCAACAGTAAGCTGGGCTGACAGTCAGCAGCTCACGTAGGCCCAGGGCTTTGAACTGCCAACCTTTCAGTTGATAGATCTTATCACTGCTGGTGATTTACCAGCTGTGCTGAAGCCCAGGCCCTCAACAGTGACTTTTTTTTTAAAAAAACTTCCACCAGGTGTCCCACATCTGCCCTCCATCTTGTTCCAATACACAGGAGGCCTGTGAGGACGGCGGGGGAAAAAAATACTGGGATATGTTCTCAGGTCCCTTTTTTGTCTTCCTTCTTAAACCCACATTTTGTGTGCTGTCTGGAAGCACTCCCAGTTCAAACAAAGTGGAGGATTGCCTAGTTTGCTGGCATACTCACATGAAGCAAAGCATGCAGGAATGGTATGACTGACAAAAAAGCTTGTACATGGCTTGACTAATTAAGCCAAGACATCAGAAGCAGCCATGGCTTCTGTTGTACAGTTGCATCTCTGCCTTCCTACCTCCTCATAGTATTTACGCTCCTCCTCTTCAACTTCTTTTTGTGCTTTTTCCCATTCTTCTTTCAGCTTGTCCTGCTCCTTCTGATACCTTTCCTGTACAGAATTCCAATACAAGCTATCAAACAGGAATTGGGATACAAGGGATGGAATATGTTTCTTTGCTAGATTCAAAGGAGACCTCCATGCAAAGACATACTCGCTCAAATGGGGTTTGAGAAAATAGATCAAGATAGTGGCAAATTAAGATGATACTATGTATTGTCGAAGGCTTTCATGGCTGGAATCACTGGGTTGTTGTAGGTTTTTTCGGGCTATATGGCCATGTTCTAGAGCAGGGGTCCTCGAACCTTTTAAACACAGGGCCAGGTCACAGTCCCTCAAACTGTTGGAGGGCCGGATTATAATTTGAAAAAAAAATAATGAATTCCTATGCACACTGCACATATCTTATTTGTAGTGAAAAAAACAATACAATAATTAAAATTAAGAACTATTTTAACAAATATAAACGTATTAGTATTTCAATGGGAAGTATGGGCTTGCTTTTGGCTGATGAGATAGGATTATTGTTGTTGTGTGCCTGTTGGGGGAGATGGTGGCGGGGTATAAATAAAGATGATGATGATGATGATGATGATGATGATTATTATTATTATTATACAGTAGTGTAGATAAAGACTGAGTGGAGGCAGTGATGCTTAGTCAAGGAGTTGGTTGATCCAGACTGAAAAGCTTCTAGTGGCCAAGGTTTCCAAAAGCTATGGTTCACAAGAGGAGACCAGTTTGAGCATTCAACTCTGGAGGCTAGGATTCAAATTTTCACTCAGCTGTGGAAACTCATTGGGTGACCTTGGGCAAATCACATAGAAACAACTTGAAGGCATACATCAACAATATAGTGCAAAAAGATCAGTTTCCCCAAGCTTTGGTTATGGACTAGAATTATTTTCTCAGAAATATCTGCCCTTCCCCAGATCCAGTCTCTATTCTGAAACAACAGAGGAACACTTCAAAACGTATCAAGGTGCAATTACATTCACTTTGAAATATTTTCTAAAAGTACAACACTTTTTGTCCCAACTGTTAATGTTAGCCAATAATTTTAGAAATAAGAGGGGCCATGATTATGCATATGGATTTAGGAACTATAGAGGACTGACTATTAAGATGACTTTTTGGCAAGCATTTCACTTGCTTTGCCTCCTTCCTTCTCCAATGAGCCAGTCTGAATGCCTAGGAGATTTCGCAGTGGAAGGTTTTTTTTTGGTTTATGCAAGTTTGTGGGGAGTTATTCATTATTCTGCTCCTCTGCTTCCAATGTCCCAAAGCTAAGTGTTACCCACCCTTCTACTAACGTTCTAGGCTTCTGAAATGTACCTTATCATCAGAAAATGTAACATCGTAATATTGTGTTTCTACAGCTATTGCAGATTTTAAAAGTGGGGAAAATTGTTGTTCTAACTGACTTCGACCATCTATTATGGTAATAAATTCAATCACACTGAAGTCAGGAAGACAGCATAAATATTTAGGGGTCAATGTTGGTTCTAACCCCAGAAAGTAGAAAACATAATTGGGCCAAATACGCAACAATTGGGCTATATACAAAACAAGTTGCCTGCAGGCTGAGAGGGGTGGTATATAAATATGGTAAATAAATAAATAAACAACAACTTGAAGCTGCCCCCAATAGTGCACCAGCTGTTGGACTAAACCAGTGGTTCTTAACCTTTCAAATGCTGCGACCCCTTAATACAGGTCCTCGTGTTGTGATGACCCCCAACTATAAAATTACTTTCATTACTACTTCATAACTGTCATTTTGCTGTTGTTTTGATCGTAATGTAAATATCTGATATGCAGGGTGTAGTTTCACTCACTGGACCAAATTGGGCACAAATACCTGATACTCCCAAATCTCAATACTGGGGGGGGGGGGGGGGGGAGTGATTGATTTTGTCATTTGGGAGTTGTAATTGCTGGGATTTATAACTCACCTACAATCAAAGAGCAGTCTGAACGCCACCAATGATGGAATTGAATCAAACTTGGCACACAGAACTCCCATGATCAACTGAAAATACTGGAAGGATTTGGTGGGCATTGACCTTGAGTTTTGGAGTTGTAGTTCACCTACATCCAGAGATTACTGTGGATTCAAACAATGATAGATCTAGACCAAACTTGGCACAAATACTCAATATGCCCAAATGTGAACACTAGTGAAATTTGGGAAAAATAGACCTTGACCTTTGGAAGTTGTAGTTGCTGGGATTTATAGTTCACCTACAATCAAAGAGTATTCTGAACTGCACTAACAATAGAATTAGGCACACAGAACCCCCACGACCAACAGAAAATACTGTGTTTTCTGATGGTCTTTGGCGACCCCTCTGATGCCCCCTCACGACCCCCCCCCCAGGGGTCCTGACCCCCAGGTTGAGAAACGCTGGACTAAAGCATGAGCAGCTGATGGCTTCCATGTCAGGGTTGTGATTAATTTGTTGTTATGTTGCTTTCTAATTGTTTCAGACTTGCAGAAACACTAAAGTGATCCTATCACAATGTTTTCTTGGCATGATTATTCACAGGAGGGGTGGTTGCATTTGCCTTCCTCTGAGGCTGAGAGATCGTGACTTGCCCAAGGTCACCCAGTGGGTTTCCAAGTTGTGTGGCAGTGGTTCTCAACCTGTGAGTCCCCAGGTGTTTTGGCCTACAACTCCCAGAAATTCCAGCCAGTTTACCAGCTGTTAGGATTTCTGGAAGTTTAGGCCAAAACATCTGCTGTAAGGGAATTTGAACCCTGGTCTCCAGAGTTGTAGTCCAGCACTCAAACCACTTCACCCCACTGGCTCTATCGTTTCTTCTACCTCTTCTACTTTTGAAGGGTTGACAGTGGTTTGAAAGGAAGAACATTATTGCAATTTTGTCCTCTGATCTGACCATGACATCTGGCTAAAGCAGCTCTGCTACTATTTCAAAAACCCACAAAGCTTTTTGGTGAGAGAAGAACCACCACCATCACAAAAGGAGGGCAGCATAAAAATGTAAAAGCGAATCATTTTTTAAAATTATAACAGTGAAGTCTTTCAAAAAAACAGTACATTTTCACCTTGTATATTTCCCTTCCACCCTGGGCAACAAGGTACTTTCTTCCATTCATGTATCTTTAGGGTTGTAAATGAGTTAACATTTCCCAAAACTGTTGTTTTTAGTCTGTGCCCTGGAAAATTATATCTGCCTGGCGGGATTCTTACATGTGGGTGTCTACCGTATTTGCAACAATTTAAAGCAGAGAGGGATTTGTGCTTAGGAATGATACACTTAAGATGTGTGAAAAACTTTCTTTTAGTGGGCTTACTCTATGAAGTACTTTGAATGTATGGAATGATTTACTGTATATTTTAATGAGCAACACTGGTTAATTTTCTGCAGGTTGAGAAGACACAAGGTTAAAAAGTCCTGGAGCTCTTTGGGAGAAGTGAGGGTATAAGTGGGAAAAAGTATTAATGAGTGGCGGTACCTGGAGTACGCGCTCCTGTTCATGCTGCCATCGCTCCTGTCGCTTACGCTCCTCTTCTGGATTCCAAGACCAGCAACCAAGACGCTTGAATAGGTCAAAAGATACTATTAAAACCTAGCAACATTTTTTTTAAAACCAATAAAATTACAATATCTTCTATAATGTATTTAGCTGGGTCACTTAAAATGCTGCACACAATTTTATGAAATTACAGTTCTCTGTTAGTCTGGGTAAAATCTCTTAGCGTATCTTAGCAGGTAGTCACACCGGGACTGTGGCACAGCTGTCTTAGTGTCAGATGCATTAAGATCACTTCTGACCACAAGGTCATGAGTTCGAAGCCAGTCCGGGTTGGAATGAGCTAACGAAGAATTGTGTAGCTTGTTGTCGACCTTTGCAACCCGAAAGACAGTTACATCTGTCAAGTAGGAAAATTAGGTACCACCTATGTGTGGGGAGGCTAATTTAACTAATTTACAAGGCCATAAAAAGACTCCAGCAAAAGCATGCGGGGAATGCAGAAGTACTTCATCAGTGTTGCAGATGGACGATGAAAGCGATAGCCCCCCTGGCGGCCAGAAAAGTTAAATAGCCTCTGACTGTCTGTCTATATGTGTGTCTTTGGCATTGAATGTTTGCCATATATGTGTACATTGTAATCCGCACTGAGTCCACCTGCGGGGTGAGAAGGGCGGAATATAAATACTGTAAATAAATAAATAGTTCCAAATATTCCTGAATCTTGATATTGTCAAAACAATGCAAAGAATCAACTTACGTTCAATTTGTCACGGTTATCACTGTCTGCTGCAAAGAGAAAAAGAGAATAACAGTCTAACTTTTCTGGCTGTTTACTTATGAGATTTACTTACTGGATTTATTTTCCATCTTCAAAAGCTGAATCTAATAATTTAAAACTATGGGGGCTCTTGGGTAAGATACCCACAACTGGCCCTTCTCCATGAATGAGACCATCTCTCTGGGAGGTGATGATCCCTGATCCTTCTCTCTGTCAACACAGGTGAGAAAGGACAGGAGAACAAGCAGCAATAGCAAAAAAGAAAGGGGAGAAATAGTAAGGCCAGGTAATTATGGGTCAGCAGTAAATTCCCAGCTTAACAAGTGGCTTGAGATTGCAACCCTTGATACCCTTGATACTACCTCTGGCAATTATGAAATTATATCTTTTATGGGAAGAATAACACAAAATGGGTAGGGAAAATCCCCATCTGGAATCTACAATTTCTCTCAATTTTAATTTAAAACAAGAAGAGAGGTACTGACAAGCTGGAATGTGTCCAGAGGAGGGCGACTAAAACAATCAAGGGTCTGGAGAACAAGCCCTATGAGGAGCAGCTTAAAGAGCTGGGCATGTTTAGCCTGAAGAAGAGAAGGCTGAGAGGAGACATGATAGCCATGTATAAATATGTGAGAGGAAGTCATATGGAGGAGGGAACAAGCTTGTTTTCTGGAGACTAGGACGCGGAACCATGGCTTCAAATTACAAGGAAAGGAGACTCCATCTGAACATTAGGAAGAACTTCCTGACTGTTGAGAGCCGTTCAGTAGTGGAACTCTCTGCCCCGGAGTGTGGTGAAGGCTCCTTCTTTGGAGGCTTTTAAACAGAGGCTGGATAGCCATCTGTCGGGGGTGCTTTGAATGGAACTTTCCTGCTTCTTGGCAGGGCGTTGGACTGGATGGCCCATGAGGTCTCTTCCAACTCTCTGATTCTATGATTCCTCCACCACAGAAATTGCCTTCTCTACAAAAGGAGGTTGGACTGGATGGCCCATGAGGTCTCTTCCAACTCTAAGATTCTATGAATGTCAATGAACACAACGTTCTAAGCTACTACAAGCTATCAACAGCTACTGCTTTAGGTCTCAGACACTAGCAACAGTTGAACATAGCGTGCTATCTAATTTCCACATTTCCCTGCACTATGCCTTATGGGGAAAGGGAATATGCCGTTCCAGCAACACAGTTACCAAGAGAGCCCTTGCCTTTGATATCAACGGTTCCCTGATCTTACGGAGTGACACTAAGCGTGTACAGGATAGGTAATCCCATGATGTTCCATTACAAACCAAGGGCAAGCTCTTTGCCAACCATGTGACAGGAAAAGGCATTTTCTACAAAAGCAACAAGGACAGACGTACCAGCTTTGGCTCCAGGACACACACAAAAAGAAAGCTACACAGAGTAGCAGGAGGGATGTAGCTCCTTCCAAGGCCATCATTTACCTGACTGGGAGAAAAATTGGTAGCGCCGCCAGGCGTTCCGAACCTTAAGCGGAACACTGGCACAGTTGGGCAGCTCTAGAGCGGGCGGCAGAACAGAAACAAAACAAGGAACACAATGCTGTGAAAGCAAGCCAGTGACCCACAGAGCAGCCCAAAGACTTAGAAGACTATTAGCCAATGATGTTAAAAGGTGATTGGTTGGTTGTTGCTTGGCATGGAGATCAACTGAGGGCATCTTGGGAAACTTCTGGAGAATGACAAAAACATTACAGTTCTAGTGTAATACTGTAAATTCTAACTACTAATCTCATTGATTGCTTGTGTCTTTGTGGCAATTTTATTATTCTAACTAGCCGTCCCCTGCCACACATTGCTGTGGCCCAGTCTGTGTATATATGTGTGTTCGTGGTTATGCACATGCACTGTAATGCATTTTTTTGTTTTTTGGCTTTTTAAGTCTCTTCTGCTGTGTTTTTCGGTGTTTTTATGAGTGATGGTCACTTGTTGGCCTGATAGGTGTATTGTGTCCAAATTTGGTGTCAATTCATCCAGTGATTTTTGAGTTATGTTAATCCCACAAAACGAACATTACATTTTTATTTATATAGATTATAACTGAACATTGGGGGAAATGGGAGAGAAACTGTGAAACCGCAAAAATATATGGTTGTGCTGTTGAAGGCTTTCATGGTCAGAATCACTGGTTTGCTGTGAGATTTTCAGGTTGCATGGCTACGTTCTAGTAGCATTTTCTCCGCATGGCTACGTTCTAGTAGCATTTTCTCCTGACATTTTTCTACATCGGTGGCTGGCATCTTCAGAGGTTCTGTTGGCAGTGAAGCAAGTGGAGTGTGTATATATATATATATGTATGTGTGTGTGTGTGTGGAATGTCCAAGTTGGGAGAAAAAACCTTTGTCCGTTCAAAGCAAGTGTAAATGTTGCACAGATGCAGACGAAACATCAGGAGATAATGCTACTGGAACATGGCCTTACAGCCCGAAAAACTCACAACAACCCAAATAGGTGCTTTCAAAAATACATCTTTCAGGGGTCTCAATGTCTTCATGCAAGCACAGCAATAGTCTACAGTAAGCATTCATACAGTATTTTAGTATTATTATTATTTGAAACACAGCAAGATGAGTCCACAGCAGACACTCTGCTGGCTGTTGAATTGGATCACACGTCGGACGCTTCCCAAGTGTCTAGGACTGTGTGATGTATTGATGAATAATGTGTGCAGATCCCAGTAAGGTTGGCAAAATTACCATCTGCAGCTGGCAGATGGTAATTTTGTCAGCGCCAATTGTGTTTAAGTGCAGGCCAAGCTCTTTAGGCACTACACCCAGTGTGCCGATAACCACTGGGACCACCTTTACTGGTTTGTGCCAGAGCCTTTGCAGTTCAATCTTTTATTATTATTATTATTATTATTATTATTATTATTAGAAACACACACAATGAATCCACAGCAAACAAGATCACTTTGCTGGCTGTTGCATTGGATCACACGTCAGACACTTCCCAAGTGTCTACGACTGTGTGATGTATCAGCGAATAAAGTGTGTAGATCCCAGTAAGGTGGGACAATATTTGCAACAATATTTGCAAGAGAGGTGGAACAATATTTGCAACAATGATGATGGGCCACTAGGTGGCAATAGACACAGACAGTTTCTCTTTCATTACTCTTTTTTCCCTATTGCTGCTCACTAGCTTCTGTGTCCCATAATATTCTTGTTAGATTTGACATCATTTAATCCGCCTGGAGTCCCTTTGGGGAGATAGAGCGGAATATAAATAACATTATTATTATTATCCACAACTTCCACAATGCTTTCTCATTGCTAAAGAGAGGCTTTACCAATACTTCTAATCTTTTATAGAAATACTTTTTAATATTATGTATTTGTGATATTTTCACAATGTTTATGTGTTTTAATTATTCTATAACCCACCTCAAGCCACAAGGAAAAGTGAGTAAGAACTAAAATTATTATTATTATTATTTGAAACACAACAAGATGAGTCCACAGTAGACACTCTGCTGGCTGTTGAATTGGATCACACGTTGGACACTTCCCAAGTGTCTAGGACTGTGTGATGTATCGGTGAATAATGTGTGCAGATCCCAGTAAGGTGGCCTTTTGCAGCTGGCAGATGGTAATTTTGTCAGCACCGATTGTGTTTAAGTGCAGGCCAAGGTCTTTAGGCACTGCACCTAGTGTACCAGTCACCACTGAGGCCACCTTGACTGGCTTGTGCCAGAGTCTTTGATATGGCAAAAACAGAGGAAATTGTTTTCAACCTTCAACACCCCCTCCCCAATAAAATGATCCTTCTCTCTCTAGCACCCCCTAGTGGCCTCTGCCCAGATAATGGAACAGTACTGTAATTTTTACTTAAAGAGTATTTAAAAAATTAAGTGGGATCTGGAACACTAGAGTGACTCTTCCATTCTGATTAAGTTTTCTACCTTGACGTATTACTAGTCTGGAGAAGTTTTTACATTTAAAGCTATTATTATTATTATTATGATTATTATTATTATCTATATAAATAAAAATGTAATGTTCGTTTGTGGGATTAACAGAACTCAAAAACCACTGGATGAATTGACACCAAATTTGGACACAAGACACCTAACAATCCGATGTATGTCCTGCACTCAAAAAATGATTTTGTCATTTGGGAGATGTAGTTGCTGGGATTTATAGTTCACCTACAATCAAAGAGCATTCTGAACCCCACCAACGATGGAATTGAACCAAACTTGGCACACAGTTCTCCCATGACCAACAGAAAATACTGGAAGGGTTTGGTGGGCAGTGTCCATTGGTTTTGGAGTTGTAGTTCACCTTCAACTAGAGAGCACTGTGGACTCAAACAATGATGCATCTGGACCAAACTCTATACAAATACTCAATATGCCCAAATGTGAACAGTTTGGAGAAAATAGAATCTTGACATTTGGGAGTTGTAGTTGCTGGGATTTATAGTTCACCTACAATCACAGAGCATTCTGAACCCCACCAAAGATAGAATTGGGCCAAACCTCCCACACAGAACCCCCATGTGGGCCACAGCAACGAATGGCAGGGGACGGCTAGTTATTAATATTTCCTGCCTTTTATTATTTTTTCTGAAATTCTGATACAAATTCTATTGTTGTGGCATCAGTAAATTTTAAAGAAGAATGAAATATATGAAGGTAACTTAAGGAAGAAAACAAACCATGTTTTTCCCCCCATATTTAGGTCATTATCTGGTGGATGAGACCTAGTTTTTTCCTCTCTAACTCTTGTATCTAATGTTGAAAGTTGTAGTGCAATTTGCACATTCATCCCCCTCTTCCTGATTGTTTACCTTGTAGGGCAGAATTCTGCAAAACAACTTGATTCATCTCAGGGATCTTGTTCAGGAGCGGAAAGACCATTCCTCCATCTTGTTCAGGAGCTCCCGAAGTCTCTACCTAAGCCAATTTTGAATGGCAGAATCAGCATCAAGACAACAAAAAGCATACAAAACTAAGCCAGAATAAACATTGTTTGGAGTACATTGTATCTATTGAATGGCTCTTGGCTGGGATCTTAATAGGATGGGCAATATTTGCTTGTTAGGATTTTCTGGATAAATTGTAATTCTTCGTTCCATGACTTATGCTATGCTTTTCTTATCTAAATGGGTATGTCAAAGTGGCTGATATTTGGACCTAAAGACAGATCAAACCAAAATAGTGTGCCTGGGTGATATTGTTTCCATTTGTTCATCAACAGTATACAAAGAGGTTGTCTAAGGCACCATCTACACTACAATATAAAATCCAGATTACCTGCTTTGAACTGGATTATTTTGCAATGTAGATCCAGCCTAAAACACACACAGGTTTTGCCTTGACTGACAGTATTCACAGTGAATACGCACAGTGAATAGTCTCTTCTGTTCTCTTTCGCCATCGTCCAGAGAAGGGCGACTAAACTAATCAAGGGTCTGGAGAACAAGCCCTATGAGGAGCGGTTTAAAGAGCTTGGCATGTTTAGCCCGAAGAAGAGAAGGCTGAGAGGAGACATGATAGCCATATATAAATATGTGAGAGGAAGTCATAGGACAGTGGTTCTCAACCTGAGGTCCCCAGATGTTTTTGGCCTTCAACTCCCAGAAATCCTAACAGCTGGTGAACTGGCTGGGATTTCTGGGAGTTGTAGGCCAAAAACATCTGGGGACCCCAGGTTGAGAACCACTGTCATAGGAAGTCATGTTTTCTGCTACCCTGGAGACTAGGAGGCGGAACAATGGCTTCAAACTACAAGAAAGGGTATTCCATCTGAACATTAGGAAGAACTTCCTGACTGTGAGAGCTGTTCAACAGTGGAACTCTCTGCCCTGGAGTGTGTTGGAGGCTCCTTCTTTGGAAGCTTTTAAACAGAGGCTGGATGGCCATCTTTCGGGGGTGCTTTGAATGCAATTTCCCTGCTTCTTGGCAGGGGGTTGGACTGGATGGCCCATGAGGTCTCTTCCAACTCTTGGATTCTATGATTCCTTATCATTCCAACAGGAAGAAAGGGAATACATTATATTAACTTATCTGCTCTGCAAATGCATGAGTTACCTTTACTTATCACTCTGCTAGATTTACTCACAAGCTGGAACTCACTAACAGAGTGAAAGATAGAGGTAGTTTAAAGTGAAAATGACACATACTTTTATACGTCAATCCAAATATTTATATCCCAAACTACATCCTAATCTCTCAGGATGGCAGACAAATCAATTAAATGTTTATCCACTGCATATGAAACAACTGAATAGATTAAAACAGGTTTGAAAAGTTAAAATTATAGCATGTCCAATTGGGTCTAAATCAATTAGGACTCAATGGCTTTAATCAAAAACATCCATTTACTTTGCATCAGAATGAAAGCAGTGCAGGTACTAATCAGACCTCCAAATGGAGACAATTCCACAATTGTGCTGCCACAGCCAAAGAGGTTCAATGGGTTGTCCTTCAATGTTGGGACACAGAGGAGGACCTTTGGGTACATTATACAGGGCAGCGGTTCCCAACCTGTGGTCCGTGGACCACTAGTGGTCTGCAAGAACTAACATATGGTCAGAAGTCTCACCGTTACTACACTGTTGCAAGTGACTGGTCTCGTAAAACTCTTTTATAGTGTCAAGGCTTATTAACTACAGTTTTCTGTGGGCAAGCAGATGGCGACTACTGGATGGCATATGTTCTGTATCAGAAATTAGAACTGATGTGGTCTATCCAATGCAATTTTCTGAATCAGGACCCGAAACAACCAAACCAAATCTATAGTTGACCAAAAACTGATTCATAACCCTTTTGGTACTAATGCTGGAGAGTGGTCTCTGGTCAAAGTGGTCCCTGGTCCAAAAAAGGTTGGGAACCACAGATATAGGGAGAGGTGTTCCTTCAAGTATTGAGATCCCAAACTGTAGCAGTGGTTCTCAACCTGGGATCCCCATATGTTTTTGGCCCACAACTCCCAGAAATCCTAACAGCTGGCAAACTGGCTAGGATTTCTGGGAGTTGTAGGCCAAAAACATCTGGAGACCCTAGGTTGAGAACCACTGATAGGGTTCTGAGTGCGATCACCAGCACCTCGAATCCAGATCAAATGGGCATTCTCTCTCCCATAGCAAAGATGAACGCATGCCATCTTCATATGATAGAAATATGCCCTGGCATTCCACCTTACGCTCAGTCTTATATTTCAGTGTATCATGCTACCTTCTGTAGAAGTGGTGCTTCCTTCTGGGGTGATGTTTCAAGTTTCTTCAGGCCACCCACTGAAGTCACTTCCTTGGAATGATTACTGAGGGAGGAGTACTTCACACTGGTCACGACTGGGCTGGCACAGGAAACCGCTGTGTTGAATTCTTTGTGGTTCGAAGCTGACAACAATTTAAAAAACCAATTGTAATATTTAAGTAAGAAATAGAAATACAAAAATGCTGCTACATATTGTCCAAGAGACAGATTGAAATAAAAAATTGTAGGTGGGGGTTTATAAAAAGCAGAACCAATGAGGAATACAGAAGGCTCCAACGTTTAGGAAGGAGGGAAAGGGGGAAGGAAGGAAAGAGGGAAGGAGGGAAGGAAAGAGGGAGGGAAGGAGAGAAGGAAGGAAAGAAAGAGGTACAGAAGGAAGGAAGAAGAGAAAGTAGAAAGGAAAGAAAAAGGGAAGGGAAGGCAGGAAAGAGGTAAAGAAGGAAGGAAGGAGAAAAAGGAAATAAAAAGTGAAGGAAGGAAGGAAACAGGGAGGGAAGAAAGGAGACAAAGGAAGAAGTAGAGAAAGGGGGAGGGAAGGAAGGAAAGAGATAACGAAGGATGAAACCAAAGAGCGAAGGAATGAATGAAAGAAAGAGGTAGAGAAGGAAGAAAGGAGAGAAAGGGGAAGAGGAAGGGGAAGAAAAAGGGGGAAAGGAATAGGTAGGTACCTCTCTTTCATAATAATCCAGATATCTACCTCTACTTCGAAAAGTCTTACTATAGGCCACAGCAAAGCGTGGCATGGCACAGCTAGCATATATACACACACACACACACACACACATATATATACATATACATATATATATATATATATATATATATATATATATATGTATATGCATATGTATGGGGGGGGGGTAAAGCAAACCTAGCATGCTTTCCCTTTCAACCATTGTTTCATCAGATGCACATATTGGCAGAAGTACACAGTTTGTACAACTTAGAACAGTGATGGCAAACTTTCTAGAGATCAAGTGCCCAAGCTGGGGGTGGGGTTGGGGTGGGATGGTATTTTTAGTATCTTAGTTTTTATCTTGCACATGCGGCCCGCTCATTGTTTTATGTTATGTTATTTTATTTTACTGTGTATGATTTTGCTTTATCATCTTTGTACTCATATGTTGTATGTATTTTACTGTGTTGTTATTGTGTTTTGGTTTTACTTTATTATAATATGCTGTTGGGCTTGGCCTCATGTAAGCCGCCACGAGTCCCCACTGAGGAGATGGTGGCGGGGTATTAAATAAAGATGATGATGATGATTATTATTATTATAGGGGTGGGGATGAGCAAGCAGAGAAAGGAAGGGAGAATAAGTGAGCAGACAGGCAAAGAAAGGGAGGAATGGTGAAGAGAAAAAGGCAGGAGGGCAAGGGAGTATCCTGGGACCACAGCAGGTAGCCTTCCATCTCCCCTGCGGAGATACTCAGTTTTTCCATTTTTGGTAGAGACTGCATCCAACCCCTGCAAAAGTGACTGTATATGTCACCACTCTCCTCAGGAAGTCAGGAATTGTCAAACATTTCCTCACTCATTGGTCCCCACAAACAATTAAACAACAAACCTGGAGGCGGTCTTTCTGAATCAAATTCATTTATTTGGTTGGTTGGTTGATCATCTTCAGTCAGGGAATCCTGCAAAAGAACATTTATGTTCAGTGTATTGTCGAAGGCTTTCATGGCTGGAATCACTGGGTTGTTGTAGGTTTTTCGGGCTATATGGGCCATATTCTAGAAGCATTCTCTCCTGATGTTTTGCCTCCATCTATGGCAATTATCCTCAGAGGTTGTGAGGTCACAACCTCTGAGGATGCTTGCCACAGATGCAGGTGAAACATCAGGAGAGAATGCTTCTAGAACATAGCCATATAGCCCGAAAAACCTACAACTCAACATTTATGTTACTGTCAGACAGGAAGTAGAATAAATGCAACTGTTATGCTGTTTCACCATGCAATAACAACATTTAGCCAGATATTCGAAAGCGGTTCTGAAAAATACCCACTGACATATGCGTTAGGCTGCTCCACAGCAAATGTTTGCGGGGCTGCATTATTGAGACAGACAGATGCAGCCAAAAGAGAGCGAAAAGGCCATAACCAAACACAAGCGGAATTCCAATATTACCTCACATACAATGCTTTTTAAGGGGCTCACTTCTTCACGTAATCTTCTGCCAGACAACAGCTAAATAATCAAGTAATGAGAAATCAAGTCACAAGGAAGAGTTACATAAAACTTCAGCCCCTACTCTCAATCTCTGAGAATTTTATCTGAATTTATTAGGATGTTTGCCTCTCTCGAAAGCCTTCGGAGGTTTCATCGAGGAAGGAACCTATGTCAACGTTTCACTGCAGACAAAATCTGGTGATGTCTTAGTTATGATTGTTCCATAAATGTATAACCTGCCTTCCTATTGCAGATATCAGCTAATAATTAATAAGAAAATTCAAATTAAAACAAAACATAATTTAAAAAATAATAATACTTGAACCTAGGCATTTAGATCCCATCTGAGCATCAGCCAAATTTAAAAGCCAAAAGCTTGTCTGACTGAATAAAGCCACCTTTGCATGCCAGCTGAAGGTCAACAAAGAAGGGTCAAGCATAACTTCCTTGACAAGGAGTTACAGAGCCACGAGAAAGTGCTCTCTTTTGCCACCATGAAATGCCTCAGATGGTGGTGAGACCTTCATTGAAGATGCCCAAAATCCCTGAGAAATGGCACATGGGACTGTGGCGCAGCTGGCTGGGAGTCAGCTGCATTAAGATCACTGCTGACCAAAAGGTCATGAGTTCGAAGCTAGCCCGGGTCAGCGTGAGCTTCCGACCAATTTGTGTAGCTTGCTGTCGACCTTTGCAGCCCAAAAGACAGTTGCATCTGCCAAGTAGGAAATGTAGATGCCACTTATGCGGGGAGGCTAATTTACGATGCCATAAAAATCCCCAGCAAGCATGCAAAGAATGAGGAAGTACTTCATCAGCGTCACAAATGGACGGTGAAGCGACAGCTCCCCTGGTGGTCAGAATACCCTCATGAAAAAGCTGGAATGTTAAATAGCCTCTGTGTGTCTGTCTATATATGTTGTGTGTCTATGGTAGGGGTCATCAAACTTTTTAAACAGAGGGCCAGGTCATAGTCCCTCAAACCGTTGGAGGGCCAGATTATAGTTTGAAAATAAAACATGAATGAATTCCTATGAACATTGCACATATCTTATTTGTAGTGCAAAAAACACTTAACAACGATACAATAATTAAAATGAAGAACAATTTTAGCAAATATAAACTTATTAGTATTTCAATGGGAAGTGTGGGCCAGTTTTTGGCTGATGAAAAAGAATTGTTGTTGTTGTGTGTTTTCAAGTCGTTTCAGACTTAGGTTGACCCTGAGCGAGGGCCGGGTAAATGACCTTGGAGGGCCGTATCTGGCCCCCGGGCCTTAGTTTGAGGACCCCTGGTCTATGGTATTGAATATTTGCCATATATATGTACACTGTAATCCGCCCTGAGTCCCCTTCGGGTGAGAAGGGCGAAATATAAATACTGTAAATAAATAAATAAGCAAACAAACATACCCAATAATTGACTGTTGTAGGTTAGGCAGAAGTTATGAAATGTAATAGACATTGCCGGGGGGGGGGGGGGGGGGGCTTTAAACAAACCCAAACCCAAACCCAAACCCAAAGGTCTCACCACCATGATGGATTTTCAGTTGGCCAATGTGCCCCTTTCTTTCACCCTTTTTATAACTCTGGGAAAACACATGTGTAGTCAGCCTCACCTCTCTACTCAAGAAGTCAAGACATTATGGAAAATATGACTCCATCCTCAACCCCCCGCCCGCAATTCTGCTACTTTTATCCCTGATTCTTGTTTCCCTTAAAGCCATGGGAATTCCCTTAGACAAAACAGAAGGTTGATTCAAAAGCAAGGTAGGAAATAATTTTTAACAGAAGGGAAAAGTAATTCAGCTCAGAAAAAACAAAACAATAATGCTACTACAGACATCTTTCTGTCTCCAGAAACAGAAGGACAGTAAAACCCTTGAAATGTAGTAACACAAAACACATGCTTCACTTCCTTGGTTTCTGGAGAGTATGTAATCTAGTCTATTAACCCCAGATGGACTGAGTTTCAGCAAGTCTGATTTCTATTTAATACAGGTATTTCCTAGCATCCCACTGAGAGCTCTTCCTAATCCATTTCCCTGTCCCTGCTCCCCTCCGCCATTTATCACAGCTAACTCCTTTTTCCTCTTCTGGAATCAGTAGTATCGTACACTGTGTAGAAGAGGATGAAGCAAAGGCAACCATCATGTAAGCAAGTTTGATTGATAACAGAATATATCCATATTTTTAAAATGCATGTAATATTCATATTGATGAGCGTTAAAGGCTGTACCACATGGAAAAGGAAATTAAATGGAAAATATTTGGATCAGCGCTAGAAACAATTACTCATGTTACTGTCCAATGATAAAAGCAGCTCCCACTCAAAGACTTAATGCCCTGAATCCAAAACAGATTTCATGTAAGGACTAAGCTAGACATGATATTAAATCACATAAAGATAACACACTTCTACTTGAAAAGGTATGGAAATAGCAATTAATATCCAGGCATGTTACGGTTTTGATTACGATTCCCAGACTCTTCCAATAGGCATGGCCAAAAGTAACTTTGCCAAGCTTGGACAGTAGCCCAATAAGAAGCCTGAAGTAGCTCTTAATATGCAAATCCCAGCTTCAAAGACACATTAACATAATAAACAATACATGTTGATGGTATCAGTATAATTAACATTACATCGGATTTCAGTCAAAGCTGAATTGCCTTGATGGCTAAAGGAACCAAGTTTTTTCACCTTGCAAAGGATTCACCATTATTTGTATCATGCTAAAGGTTTCCCCTTGACATTAAGTCGAGTTGAGTCCGACTCTGGGGGGGGGGGGGGGGTGCTATTCTCCATTTCTAAGCTGTCCATAGACACCTCCAAGGTCATGACTGCATGGAGCGCCATTACCTTCCCGCTGGAATGGTTCCTATTGCTCTACTCACATTTGCATGTTTTCCAGCTGTTAGGTTGGCAGAAGCTGGGGCTAACAGCGGGAGCTCACCCCACTCCCTGGATTTGAACTGCCAACCTTTCAATTAGCAAGTTCAGCAGCTCAGCGGTTTAACCCGCTGCGTCACTGGAGGCTCCCTTTATCATTTATCGTGTCAGGAGCAGACCAAACAGTTGGGCCTTAAATAATGTCTGTTTACAGGACGTGCCTTCTGTATGCCCAATGGGATGCCAGGGTGCCTCAGCTGAAGGGCCCCTTAGATTTCCCAACACAAAGTTCTATTGAGGCTCAAAATAAGTTCAATCAAGTTCTTTATTTGGGCTTAAATCTTCAAACAATGAATTAAACGTTTTATAACCTTGGAAACCTGGTAGCTTCCTCAATCTGCCAACAAGGGCAGGCAACTGGTGGTAAACTGTTCCTTTCTTCCTTAGGGAAATCTTCTGACCCCCCCTTGGACAATCTTTATCTATCTTGCTGGTGTGAGGCCCCTACTCCCGGCTCCAAGCTACTTTATGGATAGCCCGAGTGGTCCCTTACCAGACAAGGTTCCTGTCTTGTCTGCCAAATTGAAATGGTGTCCTTTAGTTTTCTCCACAAAGGCTGTAGGAACTGTCCTGTTGCCCCAGCAAAAGCTGGCTGTATTTTCCCAGCAAAGCTGTGGAACTATTCCTTTACTCCCCAGCAAAGCTGTGAGTAATGAAGCCTTTGTGCGGGTGAGATAGAGAAAGCCACATGTCCTGCTGATAGGCTCCAAAAGTAAGACTAAACAAAAGTACTCCTTTCCCTCCAAAACCCTGGGGAAAGGGGCGGGCCTAAAGGCTGTAACGATGATTGCCAGGTTGCTGGACCTATGACTGCAACCTGGGGAAGCTACCTGATTGCAAAATGCATGATTTAAATAAATTCATACAAACTAGCAGTGCAAGAAAAAGAGGTTCAAATCTCCTGGCATTGCCGTGCCAGCACAATGCTATTAAGTGAATATTAGGATTTTTGCCACATTTAACCTCTAAATTCAACTACTAAAATAATCTGCATCTCTTCTGGCAGTAATGAGAATGATGCTTAATGGTTGGCTAGGGCTAATTTGCATACTGGAAAGACCTGGGGATACATAATTATATCTTTGTGCCCTGATTGGTGAAAATGTGGTTATTTCAAGCCTGCAGGTCAAACAAATTGTGTGGGGTATATTTCACACCAGTAGCTCGTTTACATTGGAAAAGACCCAGCAGTTAAAATTTGTCATCTCAGGAAAATCATGAACACAGAAGATAAGCTTTAGCGAACGAGAAAAATATGTGAATTTTAGTCCGCCAGGCACAGCATGAACGACAAATTCTTCACCTTGTTAAACTAATTCCTAGAACTCATTAAAAGAATTATATGATTAATATTGTGGTTTGAGACAATTCCTATGAGCCAGGATATCAGAATCTGAATACTCACTTGGCCATGGAAACCCACCAGGTGGCCTTGGACAAGTCGTAAACTCTTAGCAAACTTCCTCTGAACAAATCTTGCCAAGAAAACCCCTGGCACAAGTTGGCATTGACTTGAAGGCACATTAATCACATACATACCAGTATATTTCACTGGTCATAAAACTGAAAAACTATCTCTCTCAAGTAAGAAGTAATGGGGTCACACTCCCCCTGAAGACAGGTTCTCAGTCTGGGTGTGATCCTGGACTCATCGCTGAGCCTGGAACCCCAGGTCTCGGCGGTGACCAGGGAAGCATTCACACAGTTAAAGCTTGTGCGCCAGCTGCGCGTGTACCTTGGGAAGTCTGACTTGGCTACGGTAGTCCACGCTCTTGTTACATCCCGTATAGACTACTGCAACGCTCTCTATGTAGGGTTGCCTTTGAAGACTGTCTGGAAGCTTCAACTGGTCCAACGGACAGCAGCCAGATTGCTAACTGGAGCGGCTCTCAGGCAGCATACAACTCCCTTGTTGTGCCAGCTCCACTGGCTGCCAGTTCTCTACTGGGCACAATTCAAAGTGCTGGCTTTAGCCTATAAAGCCCTAAACGGTTCTGGCCCAACTTACCTATCCAAATGAATCTCCTCTTATGAACCTGCAAGGACTTTAAGATCATCTGGGGAGGCCCTGCTCTTGGTCCGGCCATCATCACAAGTATGGTTGGCGGGAACGAGAGACGGGGCCTTCTCAGTGGTGGCCCCTTGGCTATGGAACACCCTTCCTAGGGAGATTAGATCGGCTTCCTCGCTCCTATCATTCCGGAAGACTCTTAAGACATGGCTATTTGAGTGGGCATTTGAAAATACGGAGTAACAGATATAATCATGGAATAACTATATGGTGGAACTGGACATTGTTGTAATGATTATCGATTGAAGTATGTTTCATTATAATGTTTGACTTTATTGCTGCTGATGTTTTTTCTATTGTATATTGTAATTGTGTCCTTGGTGGCATTGAATTCTTGCCTTGTAAACCGCCTCGAGTCGCCGGAAGGCTGAGAGGGGCGGTATAGAAATCTACTAAATAAATAAATAAATAATCAAGTGTCTAAATATCTAGATACTGAATCAATTGATCCCTTAAAACTTTTTTCTAAGAGAAGGTAGGAAACTCTGTTGGAGAAGATATTTTTGGACAACTTCTAGGTATTCTGGTCACTGGGAGATGTAGTCCACAGAATCACAAAACTGTAAAATTGAAACTGAACCAAAAATCTGCTCAAGGTTGCCACTGAAAGAAATAAACAAAGGAAGCATCCATGACAAGTAGCCTGACAAGTAGTCAACTGACTTCTTTTTAAATAACTACAACAAAGGAGAGTATCAACTTGCAAAGAAATCTGCTCCACTGTCAAAAAGCTCTTAACATGTTCAAACTACAAGAAAGGAGATTCCATCTGAACATTAGGAAGAATTTCCTGACTGTGAGAGCCGTTCAGCAGTGGAACTCTCTGCTCCGGAGTGTGGGGGAGGCTCCTTCTTTGGAGGCTTTTAAACAGAGGCTGGATGGCCATCTGTCAGGGGTGCTTTGAATGCAATATTCCTGCTTCTTGGCAGGGGGTTGGACTGGATGGCCCATGAGGTCTCTTCCAACTCTATGATTCTATGATTCTAAGTTCTTCATAGCGTTTGGCGGACCTCTTTTTTTGTTACAGTGTTTCCTCACGTATCACGGGCGTTCCGTTCCAGGACCATCCGCAATAATTGAAAATCTGTGAAGTGGGGACCCCTGATCTTTCCCATTTTTGCATATCATTACAAAGTCCAGGGATGTATCCCTACTGGATATTTTATTTATTTAGTACACTTGTATACCGCTAATATCTCAGCTTGTGCGGCGACTCATTGCGGTTTACAACATATTTAAAAATACAATATTCACTTTAAAAATATAAAATAAAATATAAAAATACATACATATACATACATAGTATTGGGCCACCAATACAGACCGGAACATCTCATAGTTAAAGTCGTAATCCAATTCGTTATCCTTGATTGCTAGTCCATGATCAAAACATCATCACATCGGAATTAGTTGAAAACTTGCTCGAACATCCAAGTTTTCAGTTTTTTCCGAAATGCCATTAGCGAGGTGGCTGATCTTATTTCAGTAGGGAGGGCATTCCAAAGCCGGGGGGCCACCACAGAAAAGGCCCTATCTCTCGTTCCCGCAAGCCGCACTTGTGAAGCAGGCGGGATGGAGAGAAGGGCTTCTCCTGAAGATCTTAGGGTCCTGGTGGGCTGATAGGCCAAGATACGTTCGGATAGGTATGTAGGGCCAGAACCGTTTAGGGCTTTAAAGGTCAAAGCCAGCACTTTGAATTGGGCTCGGTAGCTAATCGGTAGCCAGTGGAGCTGGTACAGCAGAGGAGTTGTATGCTCCCTGCGCCCTGCTCCTGTTAATACCATGGCTGCCACCCGTTGGACTAATTGGAGCTTCCGGGCCGTCTTCAAAGGCAACCCCACGTAGAGAGCGTTGCAGTAGTCAAGGCGGGATGTAACCAGAGCGTGGACTACCGTGGCCAAGTCATGGGGTTTTTACTGTATTGCATTGATGTTGGTTAGGGAAGTGTCACTGAATGACTGAAGACGGTACTGCCAGCTTCAAACACATGACTCAATTCAACTTAATCAAAGCCAAAACAGAACCTGCAGTTATTCAATCCTAAATTTCCTTAGGTTCCTTCTAAACTGCTACATAATCCAGATTGCCAAAACAGATAATCCACATGATCTACTTTGAACTGGATTATATGAGTCTACACTGTCATATAATTCAGATTATCAAAGTAGATAATCCACATTATCTGCTTTGAATTGGATTATGAGTTTACACTGCCATATAGTCCAATTTAAAGCAAATAATCTGGATTTTATATGGCAGTATAGAAGGAGCCTTAGTTTTCATGCTAAGTTTCGGATGTCTCAGTTTTACAGTGTTGAAGCCACAGTGAAACAGAAGCTCTAGATAAATTTCCCCACTCTGCAACCAAATTCTCAAAGAATTTTACATTGCCAAATACAATTAAGGCAATAGTGGCCTATATACCATTCATTTAACTACATACTTTCAAACCACTCTAACTCTTTGGAAGATTCTCACCGCATTAGTGGGATTCCAAATGTAAGACCCAGTCCATCAGTCTCAGTCTCATAACTGATGGCTGAAATTTGATCCCAGCTAGTGAGATATTTTTGACACATTTATTCTCACATTTATTTATTATTTATTATTTATTTATTATTCGAACTTATATGCTGCCACTCCCCTGGGGCTCGGAGCGGCTTACAAGAATGGCTAAAATCTAACATGGTGGGAGAACATTTCAGTTTAGCACACATGAAATGCATTATGAAAAAAACTGAAAGCACAAGTTCCCACTACCACCCCAAGTTGAACAATTATAATGATCTTGTCCTTACGGCCTGCTCTCTGTGCTTATTGTGCTCGATGAGTCTCTTCAGAACAAGCTCAGGATTTGTGGCATCCTGCTTTCCCTCCGCTGAGATGCCATCCACTTCCACCCCATAGTCGGATTTTGGCGAGCGACTTGGTGAAGGAGCAAAAATTAACGCTGTGCATTCCCTCTCTCGCTCCTCCTCCATTCCATTGACGGCTTCTCCGTTCATGCTGACTTTTCCATCTACCTGCAGGGTAGATGGAAGCCAAAGGAGATGATGTAGAATTTGAGATAATAAAACATTATTATTATTATTATCATTATCATCATAATTTAAAAATCCTTTTATTATTTCCATTCTGAAAGGGACAAAGGAAGCGTTTGGCGAGTGAACATATATTCCATATTTTGTCTGTTCCAACTACAGTTCCATCCTCATGATGCACTTTTCCGCCCACCCTTAATGAAGTTCTAACCTCATTGTTTGTTCCATTTGAGCTCCTCCCTCAGAAACACATTCTCCCACTACTTATCTCATCCAGGGTTTTATCAATTTTATCCTAGTGCATTTGGTGCGCCCACTGTGTTCTATTTCTCTATCATGTTATTTTGTAACTGTTTATTTTATTTTGTTATTTTATGTATTTATTTTGATGTTATTTTTGCTTCTTTGTATTTTATTTTGCTGTACTGTAATTTTGGTCTTGGCCTCATGTTAGCCACTCGAGTCCCCTTGGAGAGATGGTGGCAGGGTACAAATAAAGAGTATTATTATTGTTGTTATTATTATTATTATTATTTGAAACACAACAAGATGAGTCCATAGCAGACAAGATCACTCTGCTGGCTGTTGTAATGGATCATACGTCGGTGTTGCAACTCAGAGCAGGAAACGAGGCCCTAAGATAACCATCCACCACACTTGACTGGGAAAAAACAATCCTTTTTTATTGATGAAAAATGGTTACAAAATAAAGGAAAAATGCAAAGACAAAAGCCACAGCAAAATCAGCAAACATGAATGTCCATGAACAAGATCAAAAACCCAAAGCCACACTGTAAAATACTGGAACCTGTTAGCAATCCACTAACCGTACTTGGTGTCCTAGAAATCTCTCAAGACGATGGCCAGGGGAACCGGGAGAACTGCCAAGGTACTCATCAATCTAAAACGATGCCTGAACTGAGAAAGTCAGCCCAGCGGAAGGCACTTAAAGCCGAGGAATTGGTTTCGTGATACACCTCCCTGCTTTGAAGCCCTTGTTTGTTTTTCTTTTAATCTCGAAGACCTTCGCAAGCTGAGTGATTCACTCCTGTCTTGCCAGATCTGCCCTCTTCTATTCTCATTAAAGTTCCCAGGTGCAGAAGGGAGTGAAAGGTCATTGCTTCCCTCTGAAACATTCTCATGAACACCGGTACTTTCATTTTCCAAATCTACAGAAGTTTCTTCCTCACTAATTTCAGGAGCATTGTCACTAATTTGAGGATCATTGACATCAGAAAGTACATTTTCATTAGCATCAGGAGGTACAAACAGAGAATCAGGTTCAAACTCAGGGTGAACCCCAACAGTCAGACACTTCCCAAGTGTCTAGGACTGTGTGATGTATCAGCAGAATAATGTGTGCAGATCCCAGTATGGTGGCCTTCTGCAGCTGGCAGATGGTAATTTTGTCAGCGCTTTTTGTGTTTAAGTGCAGGCCAAGGTCTTTAGGCACTGCACCCAGTGTGCCGATCACCACTGGGACCACCTTGACTGGCTTGTGCCAGAGTTTTTACAGTTCGATCTTTAAATCCTCATATTGTGTCAGCTTTTCCAGTTGTTTCTCTTCAGTCCTGATGTCACCTGGGATTGCAACTTCAACAATCCATACTTTATTTTTTGTTGTTTTATTAATTATTATCATCATCATTATTATTGCTATTATTATTACAGTAAAATGGCCCTTCCCAATATCCATGAAACTAAGAATAAAGGAAAATCAAAAAGATTAAACTGTGATGCCAAACAGGGAAAGAGGAGCCGAGATCGGCTACCATGTGAACCCCTCACGGAAGGGAATCCATGACGACTGAGCCCTTGCCCAACAAACCGAAGCAGCCAGATTAAGGAAACAGCTAAAACAGATCTGTGCTCAAACTTAGTTATTGCTGCTTGAAGGGCTCATTGATTCATAAAATCTGACCTACCTTAAATGTTCTGAAAACCTGCTGGGTATTTTTAGGCTGTGAGTAAGGCTTGGGTGTCAACATAGGCACAGCCTTGGAGGGAAAAGGTTTGCTTGGAGAGGTGCGACCTGTTGAAATGCTGGCTTCGGATCCACTGGGAACAATGGTTGCCTCAACCTTGGCAGTGTATTTGGGGGCAGGAAGTGACTGTTGCCGTAAATATCGCAGGGGGTTTGGGTCCTTAGGCGGGGATGATGAATTTGGCTCAGCTGAATGGCTTCTCTCCAGAATTTTTGGCATCTCCAAGCGTTCAAGGACAGCTTCACTAATGGTGAATCTCTCGATGTATTGTTGGAGAATATGATCTGCCTCCTCCCGTGACCTGGCGTTCTTGTATGCTTCGTGCAGTTCTTTCTCTCGCCGCTCTCTGTTTGGGGTACAAGAGACACAAGATTGACAAAATGATTCACTGCGCACAGTAATAGCCATTCTTGTAGAAAGGAGAAAACCTCATTCATTTCCAGTTTCCAAAGGTTCTTAGCAAGAGAGCATCTCATCTCCACCTTACAGTTTCTTGAAACATCCTATTCATATACCACAGTTTGCCTCCACATCCCATTTACTCCACAATTTACACCATGGTTAAAGTTGGAGCCTGTACTAACTCATGCTGCATGTCAGAAACTGCACAGTAATATGGCTCCCCATAACATCAAAGTAAAATACACCTTGCATACTATGGATGCAACGAAATTTCACTGAATTCAGTCCCAACACAAATATGATTTTTGTACCTTGTGAATATTTGTGTGAGAAAATGAACACACAGATATTAATTTGCAGATTTGTAAGGCTTATAGCATATTCTGGGAAATAAATTCAGCACAAAACAAGGTGCAATGTTTAAATATGAAATAGGCCAGAAACCACACAACACTCCAATATGGAAACTGTTAACATGCAAGTGATTGAAAAGCAGCAAGACCCTTTAGCCCAGTGTTTCCCAACCTTCCTAATGCCGCAACCCCTTAATACAGTTCCTCATGTTGTGGTGACCCCCCAACCATCAAATTATTTTCATTGCTATATCATAATTGTAATTTTGCTACTGTTATGAATCATAATGTAAACCCAAATTTGAATACTGGTGGGGTTGGAGGGGGATTACTCTTGTCATTTGGGAGTTGTAGTTGCTGGGATTTATAGTTAACCTACAATCAAAGAGTATTCTGAACTCCACCAACGATGGATTTAAACCAAGCTTGGCACACGGATCTCCAATGACCAACAGAAAATACTGGAAGGGTTTGGTGGGCACGGACCTTGGGTTTTGGAGTTGTAGTTCACCTACATCCAGAGAGCCCTGTGGACTCAAACAATGATGAATCTGGACCAAACTTGGTGTGACGGCGCATCAGGCCCCACTTGTATGTGAATGTATAGCTAAGTTGTTTGGTTATCTATAGCTGTCAATCAATGTTATTTTGCACCGGATGAATTGCTCCCCCAGCCCAATTGTTTGGCTCCGCCCCTTCCTGGGGAAGAGGGCAGTACTTTCTTTTCATTCTACCATCAGACAACTCAGCAGATGGACGTGAGAAAAGCTTGGCTCTAAAACCCTCAGTCAAGTCATCTCTCATCACCAATTCTTAAGTTTGTACTCTTAAGATTCATGCTTCATGTTCAGATCACCCTGGACGACGTTGAGGAACCTTAAGCGCCTTCAAACCAGTCCTTTGGCATCAAGAGGAAGACTTTGTGCCTTCGAATATAGGCTATTGGACTGGGGTTGTGAATGTTCAAGCATTCACAGCAATTGAGAAAGAGGTAACTTGGAAAGCTTCTCAGCTGGAAAACTCCTTGGACCCAAGACTCCAAAGACTGTAATGTATGTTCTCTTTACTCCTTTTGAACATCAAGTTTATGCCTAAGAAAGATAACTCATTGTGAACAATAAGGCCTAATTTGAGTTATCTATAGTGTCTTGATCCTTGAGAGTTCCAGTTCTCTAAAGAGGGCAAGAAGCAATCCCCTGGGGAAAAGATGTCACGTCCATGTTTCTTTCACGAAGATCTATAGCCCCCAGGCGCGATGGCATATTGGCATGAATACACAACATGCCAAATATGAACACTGGTGGAGTTTGGGGAAAATAGATATTGACATTTAGGAGCTGTAGTTACTTGGATGTGTAGTTCACCTACAATCAAAGAGCATTCTGAACCCCACCAATAGAATTGGGCCAAACTTCTTACACAGAACCCCCATGTCTTGAAGGGACTTGCTGGCGTGAGCCTCCCTCCAGTCTCGCACACTCTCCCTCACCCGCATATGCATATCACGCTGCAATGCGCCAAGCACGCCAGCTCTCCCTTCCCTACTTGGAGTCTCAAAAACAGTCCTCCCCTTGGCTGAGAGGCCGGCCAATCACAGTGGATGAGAGCTTTTAGTAGGAGGATTCTTCGTCTGTTTTCATAAAGGAAAAGAAGGGCAGGTGGAGAGATCTTCAGCCTTCTCCGGCAAAGGGGTTCCTAAGACCATCAGAAATATATGTTTTCTGATTGACTTTGGCAACCCCTCTGAAACCCCCTCGTGACCCCCTCGGGGTCCCACCTCCCAGGTTGAGAAATAGTCGATAAAGGGAAGTTGTGTAAATTAGCTCAATTGGTGCAAATCAACGCATAGGAACATGTGTACAATAAATCTGCAGGAAATTCAGAACAGAAAGAAAACACAATGCAAACAAGGGTGGCAAGAAAATGCAGGAGGGATACACAAAAACTCAACAAAAGATTTTCACTTCCCTGTGGCATAAAGAAAATGAGACCTACACTAAATAATTTCCCCATATACATTAATTTTTTACATAAATGTCTTTCTTATCCATGAAGGACCAAACAGACAACCCACCCTCTGCCTAGATGGACACACAAACGATACCTGTAGCCGAAAGTAATACAACAATGAAAAAAATTCCTGTGTGATTCTTCTGATTGTGGTGGATAGTGAACTGAGGATCATATGTGTTGGATTATATCCTCCTCTTCACTTGGCTGAGTGATACAGGTAGAGGGTTGTTTGTTCATCTGGCTGAGATTACATTGCCCTCATTAGAGGGTGTGTGCTTAAAACAGTAATTTCTTGGCTCCTCACTTGAAGGTTTTTGAAACTGGGGTTTATTGAAATGGAGGTATGTTGCTATGTTTTTGATCTTTTAAACATTCTTCAGAGTTGTAGTACTTCAGTAATTCAGTGTAAAAAAATTATATTTCAATAATTATCTTATGCACTATGATGCTATAACTCTACTTTTAGGACAAAAACCAAAAAAGGAGGAATGGGTGGAGAAGAGACTGAAAGGAACTGCCTTTACCTTTCCCATCAGTCATGCAAATACTCGTGCAAAAACAGTGGATGTGGCTCTTAATGAGACATGCTGCATTATCATGGGATGTCTGCGCCCTACACCACTGGAGAAATTACACTGTTTAGCCGGTATTGCACCACCTGACATCCGCTGGGAAGGAGCAACCAATAGTGAAAGGACCAAGGCAGTGACATCTCCAGCCCATCCTCTGTTTGGGTACCAGCCAGCATGCCAACAACTTAAATCAAGAAATAGTTTTCAAAGATCTACAGAGACACTCGCTGGAACACCTCAGCAAGTGAGAGTCCAAAAGTGGCAGGCTCAAACCCAGAACCTCAAACAATGGCTGATACCAAATGAGAGATTCCCCCCTGGGCACACAGAAGGCGCTGAACAGACTGCGCTCTGGCACCACGAGATGCAGAGCCAACCTTAAGAAATGGGGGTTATGCGAGTGTGGAGAAGAGCAAACTACAGAACACCTGCTGCAATGCAACCTGAGTCCTGCCACATGCACAATGGAGGACCTTCTTGCAGCAACACCAGAGGCACTCCAAGTGGCCAGATACTGGTCAAAGGACATTTAATCAACTATCAAGCTTGCAAACTTTGTGGTTTGTTTGTTAAAAAATGCAATGCAACAGTTTGGTTTGCTCCTGACATGATAAATAAATAAAATAATGCAAATACTGCAATCTATCTCACATTTTCTCCTTGTATCTTATTAAAATAACTTACTTTTCTTCCACAATTTCTCTGTAAGTCTTGATGCTTTTCCTTCGCTCACTGGGTCCCTCAGCTCCAGTCAGTAACCGTTCCATCTTTTTCCTCTCAGCTTCTTTTTTCAGTAAATCCTGCGAAGCACTTCTTCGACGACTCTTCCACCGGGCTAAATCCTACAGGAAGAAGAACAGAAAAATCTTGCTTAGTGTGCACAGCATTACTGATCTGCAACCCTATGAGGAAATACTGAAGATTGATTGTTAACTGTTGATTTGCAGAGAACCCTAACACTTACAATAGTATTATAATTTCTGGGGTTTGTCGAGAACAAAGGTGGGCAATATGCAGTCTGTGGACTTCATGTTGCACCTCACACTATTTTCTGATCCTCAAATATTTATTTATTTCATATATTTATATCCCGCCCTTCTCTCCACAAGGGGGACTCAGCGTGGCCAAAGACTCAGACTCCCCAAACCACACTGTTGAACTAGAAAAAGCCAATTCAGAGCCAGTGCTTGCGTTAAAGGCAACTGCTTGTTTTGCATGGGGGTTTCCTACTGAATTTTGGCAAAATAATTTGTTAATGAATTTGGCATAGCACTGGAGCAGCAGGGCAACAGCTGGTACCAAGAGGAAATATTGGTTGCTGGTCCAGCTTCCTTCACCTGGAGAAGAATGTATGTATGAGATTTATCTATCTATATAAATAAAAATGTAATGTTCATTTGTGGGATTAACTACAAAACCACTGGATGAATTGACACCAAAATTGGACACAAGACACCTGTCAGGTCAATGAGTGACCATCACTCATAAAAACCCTGAATAAGTCTCTACAGTCACTTATGGACCCTCTGCCAAGACTCTACATTTGGAAGACAATCATACTCAGCCACGAGGGATTGCCTGTAATAATAATCAGGCTATATTTTAAAAGATGTTCAAGCTGGGTTTAGAAAAGGCAGAGGAACAAGAGACCAGATTGCCAATATCCGCTGGATAATGGAGAAAGGCAGGGAGTTTCAGAAAAACATCTATTTCTGCTTCATTGACTATTCTAAAGCCTTTGACTGTGTGGATCATAATAAATTGTGGCAAGTTCTTGGTGGGATGGGCATACCAAGCCACCTTGTCTCTCTCCTGAGGAATCTGTACAAGGACCAAGTAGCAACAGTCAGAACTGACCACGGAACAACAGACTGGTTCAAGATTGGGAAAGGCGTCCGGCAAGGCTGCATACTCTCACCCAACGTTTTTAACTTGTATGTAGAACACATCATGCGATGTGCGGGGCTTGATGAATGCAAAGCTGGGGTGAAAATTGCTGGAAGAAACATCAACAACCTCAGATATGCAGATGACACCACTCTGATGGCCGAAAGCGAGGAGGAGCTGAGGAGCCTTCTAATCAAGGTGAAAGAAGAAAGCGCAAAAGCTGGGTTGCAGCTAAACATCAAAAAAAAAACCAAGACTATGGCAACAAGAATGATTGACAACTGGGAAATAGAGGGAGAAAATGTGGAGGCCGTGACAGACTTTGTATTTCTAGGTGCAAAGATTACTGCAGATGCAGACTGTGGCCAGGAAATCAGAAGACGTTCACTTCTTGGGAGGAGAGCAATGTCCAGTCTCGATAAAATAGTAAAGAGTAAAGACATCAGACTGGCAACAAAGATCCGCCTAGCCAAAGCCATGGTATTCCCTGTAGTAACCTATGGATGTGAGAGCTGGACCTTAGGGAAGGCTGAGCGAAGGAAGATCGATGCTTTTGAGCTGTGGTGTTGGAGGAAAGTTCTGAGAGTGCCTTGGACTGCGAGAAGATCCAACCAGTCCATCCTCCAGGAAATAAAGCCCGAATGCTCATTGGAGGGAAGGATACTAGAGACAAAGTTGAAGTACTTTAGCCACATCATGAGGAGACAGCAAAGCCTAGAGAAGACAATTATGCTGGGGAAATTGGAAGGCAAAAGGAAGAGGGGCCGACCAAGGGCAAGATGGATGGATGGCATCCTTGAAGTGACTGGACTGACCTTGAAGGAGCTGGGGGTGATGGCGGCCGACAGGGAGCTCTGGCGTGGGCTGGTCCATGAGGTCACGAAGAGTCGGAGACGACTGAACGAATGAACAACAACATTTTAAAAGAATTGAATAAACCCAACTTAGTAGGAAATTGGAAAGAATAATGACTTCTTTTTTAAATAATATGGAAAACAAACTTTGTTGTCTGTCTTGCAGGTACATCAGAGGACAGCACTTCTACTCACATCCTGCCACCGATCTTCATCCTCCTTCAGCTGGTTATGAATAGTCTGCAGCTTCTCGTGCCGTGCTTTGCTGTGGGGCTGCATTACAGTAGCCTCATCCACACATCTCATGTCAAACATGCTCACGCTCCTGAAAGGGAAAGCCAAAATGTTTTATCAGTAAGTCAGGGAATTATGTACTATCAATGCCTGGACCCTGAAAATTTCAGCCACAGGAGGGTGCTAGAGCAAACGGAAAGGCATCTCGTCCTTGGAGAAGCTGTGAAAAATCAAGGAAGATGCTTTTGGATGCGCTCCTACCACATCAAAAGCCTTCGGTGGGGATGTGTAGAGTGAAGCATTAGACATACCAAAAGCACATGCAAACTGGTAACTTATGGTACAGACCAGTAATGCCGGACAAAAAGAGTTGAAGGCATGTCCGAAATTGCTTTTTCACTTATACAGATGTGCACAACCTGTGGCCCTCCAGATGTTTTGGACCTCAGCTCTCAAAATCCCTGTCCATTGGATAAACTGGCTAAGGTTCCAGAAATTCGGAGTCCCAATCCCCTGGAGGATCACAGGTTGTGCAGGCCCAATCTAATGTGAATTCGGCACAACTCCTGCACTTACATTGTTTAATATGGTGGAGAACTCATCAGGGAAATGCCGTGTTTATGGAAATTCTTCTACCATTTCCCCGAGCATGATTTTTGAGGATGCTCAAAATATAAGTCCTATTTAAAAATAAGTCCTAGTTACAGTTAATTAAAAATCAATTTAGAAAAATAAGTCATATCTTGAAAATAAGCCCTAACACATCTTTGGGGGGAAAATTATACAAGACCCTGTTCTGCTTTGGGGAAAACAAGGTAGGTCTTGGACATTTCACAGGACTTCTCAAGGGGAGGTTCAGGAATGGAAATAATCCTAATAGACACCTCATCCAACTACACCTTATAACAGCAATCAAAGTGGAGAGGGAATGTGGCTTTGGATAAATTCTACTTTTAGGCCATTCTAAGGTCATGCTAAACGTGTTTCTAAGAATGTGACCCAGAATTCCCTGTAATACACACAAGGGAAACTGTTTTGTCGAAGGCTTTCATGGCTGGAATCACTGGGTTGTTGTAGGTTTTTTCGGGCTGTATGGACATGTTCTAGAAGCATTCTCTCCAGACGTTTCGCCTGCATCTATGGTAAGCATCCTCAGCGGTTGTGAGGATGCTTGCCACAAATGCAGGTGAAACGTCAGGAGAGAATGCTTCTAGAACATGGCCAGACAGCCCAAAAAACCTACAACACAAGGGAAGCTGTTTCTTCCAAAGGTAGACAGTTTGAAAAGCACATATCTAAGCTTCAGACATAGAAGAATGCATCTACATTGTAGAATTAATGCACTATGGCATCAGCTTCACTGCCATCGCTCAATCCTAAGGAATCATGGGAGTTGTAGCTGTAATTGTACATGGTCTTTAACCTTCTCTGTCAAAGTATGAAGTTGCCTCACCAAACTACATATTCCATGATTTCATAACATTGAGCCATGGCGGTTAAGTGGTGTCACACTGCATTAATTCTACAGTGTAGATGCATACTCAGTGAAGCTTTTTGAAACTGTGTCTTCTGGAATAATGGATCTGACACATCAGAGACAGTTGAGAGGTACAGATTATCTTATTCAGTAGGTTTTAATGCCTATAATAAATAAGCTGTGAGAGCTGACCCAGTCAAGCGCACATGCAGAGCAAATGGTCACATGACTTCATTGTTAATTTGTTAACAATACAACCCCCAAAGTACTTCTAACATGTATTAGTGTACAATTACATGATGAACAAAAGTCATATTCCATTCCACAATATTCTGTTTTACATGATGAAGCAAGAGGCAAGTTATTAGTGTTAGACAAAATAAAATAAAATGTCACAAGCACAGTGCATTGTATACAAAGATATTATATGCAGTGATTATTTTTCTCAATGTCACATACATGGAATGTGCACCATGTTTCTGGTTTCCTTTTGATGAAAGCACAGCTTACATTTCATAAACGAAGCCAAGCAAATCAGTCTCATTTGCGATTGTGATGGGAACAGCTCTTGTTAAGTGACCCTAAATGCTCCGGCGGAATATCCTGATGGAATTTCATTATGGCCACTGGCCAGTCATTGTGGTTTGGTAGAACGGGGTCAGGACAATCAAGCGTTTCCACTATTATGCACATATAGTCAGTGGTATTTTCTTGCAAGTAGTCAGAGGGCTGAATAATCACTCCAAAGTTGTTCTAAAGCATTCTCATATGGGATGCTTACTGCTTGTCCTTTTCAGAGGAGAAGTGCAATTTACTAAGGCAATCCTGGAAATTCACATATTGTAGTGGTCTGAGTTAAAATCTAATCTAACCTAACAGAGGGGAACTGTTGATAGGATTGTTGAGTTTTGTAGAATTGGCAATACTTTTGTATGTCGTTGTCCCATCTTTAATCCAAAGTGGGTCTATGTAAAATCCATAAAAAACAAAACTAACATCAATAAGAAGACTGATCAAAATTAAAAAATGAGATTGTCCACATAACTAACTTTTCAAAAGGACTTCCTGAAGTGCTGACACATCACTTAGATACTGAATTCCTTCAAGGATTGTTATTTGTCTCTAAACAGTCCTCTCATTTCATCAACCTTAGCTAATATGGCTTGGTAAAAAATATTCCATTTGAAACAATGATATTTTAAAAAATCCTTAAGCTGGAAATACATATCACAAGCAATGCCAATAGCAGTAGTTTTGCAGCTTTCCTTATCTCGACAAAACGTTTAAGTGAGACAAAATGCTTTTCCTCTCTGAACATTATGGAGAGACAATAGGAAGCTCTACTGCTTTGTATGTCGTAAGTAAAGACAGTGTCAGATTAAACTTTTCAAGGAAAGGATTATATACCTGCTCTGACTAAATAGTTTAATATGTAATAAATATACCACATATAACAAATCTGTTCATGTTTGAAAATTATAATACTAAAAGATTGCTCCCAGTTGTTGATAATCACTTAAAATCTATGCTATTTCAATTTTGTTCCAAGATCTCTATTACTGCAATTCACTTGAACAACTATTTAAAAAATTAGTATCAACAATGAACATGTGATTGAATTATGGAGGCATGTTTTGCAATCTTGTACAGAGTCTGAAAAATCATTACATAAGAATCATAAGACATTGTTTACATCAAGCTTCTGAGGAAATATAATCCTAAAATCAAGGGGTTATTAAATGATCAAAACAAATGTTCATTTCAAAAAGGAGGGAGTCATTTTGGGAGAAAATTGAAACAAGTATATGAAACAAGTATATTATTTTCCAGGGTGGACATTTTTTTTAAAAAAAACTAGTTAAAAAAATAACAAACCATTAATTTTAATTTGGCTACAAAAAAAAAAAAATCAGCAATACTAGTATGGGAGGCCACAACAGGGCTACTACTTCCAAATAGTTGGCATTGCCAAACCTTCTCAAAGTATCTTGATAACCGAACAGGACTATGGATTGTTACAGTGCAAAACAAATCTCATCTGCTGATTTCAGTTATTCCATGTAAGAAATCTGAATGATAAAGCTGTAGTGTAGGTGCCCTCTGCCATGTGTCATTTTTTTACTAGATTGTCATCTACCACACAGAAAGTCTATAGAGCAGTGGTTACCAACTTTTTTTTTTACTAGGGACCACTTTGACCAGAGACCACTTAACCAGGGACCACTCTCCAACATCACTACCAAAAGGGTTACGAATCAGTTTGAGTCAACTTTGATTCGGTTTGGTTGTTTGGGGTGCTGATTCAGAAATTTGTATTGGATAGATCACATCAACTCTAGTTTCTTGTTGGGGATTCCTCATCTTCGGAAGAGGAAGGAGAGCAGGGAAGTGCTCAGGAATTGGAGAGAGAAGAAGAATCAGACGATAAGGGTTTGAAAGTGCCCACATTTCTAGAGAGATGTAAAGAGACAGAGCATAGACAGTGTTCAACCAGAATAGCTGCTAAAAACGCTGAGCTAATTGGGAGATGCCCTAGCACCTCTTGTGTGGGGAATTCAGGGCTGTAAATCAGAGGCAGGAGCAGTCAGCTTTCACTGGTAACAACGACCCTGATACTGATGTTTTTGCTCCAACGGAATCTGCTTTCTGTCTGCTGCTAAGGACTTAGTTCATTGCTCGTTGTCAGATGGAAGACTGGTGTTTTGTTTGAGACTTTGTAAGATACTTTAATTTGTGTCTGGATTAAGACTTCCTTGCTTTCTTTTTCACTTTTCAATTGCATTTGCTTATCCTTTGTGTTTGCTGAAGTAAAGCATTTTTCTTTTACTTTCAACATTGTCTAAAGGCTGTTTATGAAGAGCAACTCAGGACATTTCTGATAGAGAACATATGCCATCTAGTAGTCACCATCTGCTTGTCCACAGAAAACCATATTTAATTATCTAGAGCTGATGTGGTATATCAAATGCAATTTTCTGAATAAGCAGCCCAAATAACCCCAGGAACAGGCCTAAAAACAGACACGAAGGTGCCCCCGATTCCAGGTGCCACATGGAATGGCTCCATTTGGAGGGAGGAGGAGGAGAAGCAGCAGTCAGGAGGCTTGCTGTCGTGCCTTTATCGGGTAGTCAGCCTCTCCTCCCAACATCCATGCTGGCTCTGCACTGTAAGAGGATTTTGCGAGACCAGTTGCTCTCATTGCAATGGTGTAGTAACAGTGAGGCCGTTGACCATATTTTAGTTCGTGGGGACCACTGATGGTCCGTGGACCACAGGTTGGGAACCACTGCTATAGAGCAAAGTCTTTAAAAGGGTGGGAACTGTTAAGAATTACCTGAAGTATGTCTTAGAAATCTAATCAATATTATTCAATTTCCTCACTGAACTGATGTCTGCAACACACATTTCCAAGTGTTTGCAATTTTAAATACACATTCCTTAGAATGCTGTAAAAACAATGTCTTGTAGGAATGTTGCAGTAGATTTTTATTCTTCCTTTTAATTTGCTTGTAAATACCAATCCTTGAAAATGTTTGCATATTACACAAAAACAAGGAAACTAGGGTTTTTTTTAATGAAAAGAAAAGTTGGATCGTATTCTTTGGGACATCATAAATACATGAGAGCAGAATTTATGTGTGAAGAATTTATATATTAATAAGATATAGTACATATTCCATTTAATTAACTCATGCCACTTTAATCTCATAAAATACATATTTAGGTAATGGGACAGGAAACTAATAAACTAACAAAACATGTGAGTTGGGTGAATGATATAGGCAGTTACATATGCCAAAATCCAGATTTAGATGAAGTTTATGGTTTTCTAAGGAAGTCCTTCCCTACTTAGTGCCCATCAGGGTTTTTTTTTTTTTACTTCAGTTCCTATGATGTCTCATTATTGTTCACATTGTTTAATGATGACAACACTTGACAATCCAAAACATCTGGAAGGTACCAAGATGGGATGTGTGTGTGACCTAAGGGAAATTGAGAAATGGCGGTAAGGGAAAATCTTAAACAAACTATGGCCCCCAACTATACTGCCATATAAACCGGATTATCTGCTTTGAACTGGATTATATGGCAGTGCAGAATCAGACCTGAACCCAGTTTGAAAACACTGACCTTAAGTCTTAAATATTGGCTTAAGGTCAGTGTTTTCAGATTGGGCTCAGATCTGAATCACCATCGAGCCCAGAATAATTACACTAGCCACTGGTTCAATCTTAACTCTAAAAAAGTATCTTCTATCGGCCTATCTTCATTCTTCTTTTTTCATCTGGGTTATGATATGGCACTTAAATCAATTAAACAAAGACTGTGGGACATTGTCTTCTGTGAGCTGCATTCTCACTCATATGTCTCTTGTCCCCCAAGCACCCTAAGTACACACTATGCTGGGCCTCTTCATGAAGCAAGTTATCTTAAGAACTTGACTGTGGTCAAATATTGCTACCTATTCTCCAAGGTAAGGTGCAATGCGTTCCATTTTGAAGTGCTTTGAAGTAGATTTGCAGGAGTCCCATAAAATGCAAGACTTTGCCCAGGATGTTGAATGCATGTATCACATTTTATTGTCCTTCAGTTTTTACAAGCAGGATCAGCTTAATATTAGTAACCTACTACTGAGCAACCTACCTGGTAGATCAGCTCAATTATGAGTCTGCTGTGCTCTTTTTCCGCTGAGCAAATTGGGATTTTTGGACCATAATAAAGATCGATTGATTGATTGACTCTTACAATCTAGTTCAGTAATTCTCGACCAGTGGGTCCCCAGATGTTGTGGCCCTCAACTCCCAGACATCCCAGCCAGTTTACCAGCTGTTAGGATTTTTGGGAGTCGTAGGTCAAAAACATCTGGGGACCCCCAAAAACATCTGGGGAATCTAGTTCAAATAAAATAATCTGGATTTTTTTGTTTTGATACTCTGGATTGTATGGCAGTGTAGATCCACCTATATTCTCCTACTGCAATCTCTTCTAAGGTAGCTTTTCAGAACTCATCTACACTGGTAAATCTGACTCTGTAATTCCAGAATGCACTGAGACCACATCTGGTCGTCAGGTGGCACACCTTTTGTGTCATTGCCGGTGTCATGTCAAGACAGAAATTAAGCTCAGTAGGAGCTCTTGGTCATCATGGGAGACTCTTCCGATGTTAAAACAATATGCCCCTGCAACCAGCAAGAAGAAGATAGAAGATCCTTTTTGCTGTCTGTGCGGACACTACAGCCATGGACCTAAGAGAGAGCTCCTTCTGCCTAGGAGCGGTGGTAGAGAAAGAGGCACAATTCATCCTATTTCTCAGAGTTGAGGGTGCAGGGAGAGAGTGAAGGCGTCAGTGTCCGGTTTGGACACTGAATTCGACTGAATCGGATTCAATCCTGCTGTTCAGGTTGTTCCAAAGCCTGGGATACTCCAGGGTGTCCAGCAAACTCTGTAATAACTCCTGATTTTGCTAAAAGCAGGGCATAGTTGGTTTCAACTAAAAACCCCTGCGATACTCACCAGAAATAACTGTGCATCATGAAGACTGGTAGCAGTCCATTGGGGGTGAGCCTGAGGTTTTGGGCTCATGGAGACAAGCCCACAATTAATGATTTTAAAATGGAGATAGAAACATATAGCTCTTCAAGTGATCCAGCAAGGCTATGACGCAGCAGCTCATTCACTCAACCTTCTACTTAAACCTACATTTAGTCTGCATGTTTACAAAAACTCTAGCGTTGCAATTCCAGTCATTATAACAGAGGAGTGGCCCTATAGACTTCACAGAAGAGCACATCACAATATAGCAGAGGCCAGCTTTTGCAGCAACATGCTTTATTGCTCTCTCAAAAGTTATTACTTTAATGCAACAAAGCGCATATCACTGCAGTGTTATGTCAAAGCACATACATTTCAAACAGCTCTGTACCAGAACAATGAAAGGTACTAATGGTGCAACAACTGCATTTTAAATTAGTAGTAAGTATGAAAAGCATGCAGTTTAAATTGTTTAAAGGCAACCCAATGAGAGCACACAACAACTTACTCTGCGTCATCAGACACAGGAGTTCTGGAGCCGAATCTATAAAACCAAATATAAAATTAGAGAGATTTAACACGGAGAAAGAGGATATATGAAGGGAACTGCAGTGAGGGCAAGGAGAGGGAGAAGTGGGAGCGAAAACCACAAAAGGAGATTGATTTTCATTTGAAGGCAAACTTCTCCCGCAATCAAAAGGACTAAAACAGCACCGAAATTTTAGAGCATCGCAAATGAGATAAATGTTAATGATCAAGATTACAACAATGGGTTTTAAAAACGTTTTTAACACAATTTGTAACACCTGTTAGCAAACCGCACCATGAAACTGATTGAAGGGAGGAATTACTCATAAAAGCTTATATAAAAAGCTTGTTTTATGAGGCAGGCCAGACATGTCGTAACCATATATGTGTTACACTGTGCATAATCTAGATCCTGTAAAAGAAAATCAACATGTTTCTGGATTTTGGAACACCTCTTGCATTGAATCCCATTCTCGTTTACGTAAATAGAAACATGCTGTATTCTTGAAAAACACTGCAACCTGTAAGTCCATGCTTCCATTATTATTTGGCAGAAAGCAAATTTTACATTTCCAGAGAAAAATCACACTCATAGGTATTTCTTGTAAACTTCCCCCTCCCCTATTCCCATGCCATTTAAAAAAGATATTTCTTACAGTTTTGCAAAGAAAGACTATTAGTTCAAAAGCCTCATGACAGGTGTATGCAACTGTTAATCCACAATCAAATAAATCAGACAAGAGCAGACTCTATTTGATTCCAACGTGCATGCACTAACATGCTGTAAAAGACCACAGAAGGCTTTACGTCTGCATGGCACACTTGCTCACATTTGTATTGGTTCATCTTCTAGCAACATAAGTTCTTTGCTGTTTGTTTCAAGAACTTCCTGCATCTCAGAAGAATGTTCAGTTTTGACCGATTCAAGGTCAAGCACATTCTTATGTGCATCTGAAGAAACACCCTCTTTTTCAGTAGAGGTGCTAGATTTCTCTTCTTCCAGCTGCTCTTCAAGATGCACTACAAGCCTTTCTGGGATTTCCATGCAAGGCCTTGGATGGTTTTCAGAGACCACTGAATCCGTCACAGTAATGCTAAAAAAAGTAATTTCTGTTTTAGCTCGCAGTGAGACACAGGACATGCCCAATGCACACACATCCAAGGAGGAAGCAAATCTGTGAAATTATGTCACAAAACACAAATAACTAGGAAGACCCACCAAATCCTTAAATATGTGTAGCTCTGTCCAACTTCCCAAACAAGTGGGCCAGAGTGAAGAGAGTGGGGAACCACCTTGTATCCTGCCTATGCCATCATCTGGGTCAGAGTGAAGAGAGAGGGGGCCAGGGGACAGTTCCACCTTGTCTCCTGCCTATGTCACTAGTTGGGGACCTCTCCCCCCAGCACCAACTGCTGCTGTGGGCCAGAGAGAAGAGGGGGGGGGGCAGGGAACAGTTCCACCTTGTCTCCTGCCTATGTCATCAGTTGGGGACACCCCCCCCCCCGCCAGCACCAACTGATGCTCTGGGCCAGAGTGAAGAAAGAGGGGCCCAGGGGACAGTTCCACCTTATCTCCTGCTTTTGTCATCAGTTGGGGACCCCTCCCCTCAGCACCAACTGTTGCTCTGGGCCAGAGTGAAGAAAGAGGAGGGCAGAAGACAGTTCCACCTTGTCTCCTGTGCTATGCTAATAATATAATATAATGTAATGTAATATATTGTATATACATATAACATTTATAATATTATAATGTAATACAATATAATACTAATACTAATAATATGATATTATAATTATATAATTTATATATTATTATTTAATTTATAGAACATGTAATATTACTAATAACATTACAATATAATAATATAGTACAATATAGTAATATATAATACTGATATTGTACTATGCTAATAATATATTGTATGTATATATATCTTGTAAGCCGCTCTGAGTCCCCTTCGGGGTGAGAAGGGTGGCATATAAATGTCATAAATAAATAAATAAATAAATAAAGTGGAGAACCAGTCAATTCTGTTTCACCAAATATTATGATGACTTTTGTTGTTGCTTTGTTTTTGCACCAGGCTATTCAACATTAGCAGACTTAGAAATTTATCACATGGTTGGCTGCAAGCACCCTGGACGTTTGCTGTACAGTTGATCGACGAAGCCCCATGCTGCCTATCACATGACAAGGGCTAACTTCAGGTGGGGTGCAAATATCCTATGAAGCTGCGCCCAGGGTACAGGAGGCTTGCCATGTTCCGTTTGGAACAATGCGGCCAGCACGAGCGAGGGAGGGGGGGAGCCATGTAGTGACGCTTCTCCACGTGTGATGGGAAAGTACTGCTACCAGCAAGGCGGGGCACGGATTGTCAGGACTGCCCCGCCGATTCACCACAGAGACTGGTGAAATGCCCCACGGAACCTCATTAATGTGATGAGGTCATTAGTATTGGTGCCAATGCTCTGCTTTGAGCTTGTTTATGGATGGATACATAAAATCTTCAGGGCTCAATCACAACTCTTTTCCTTCACTCCCTGGTTTTCATTATCTGGACATCACAACTATTCAAATTCATTTTCTATACACATTAAACATTGAAGGAACAGCACAGCTTTTTGTAAATACTACTCCCATTTATCCAAATATTATGAATAAATATTACCTGAACAGAACAAAGGAGTCATTTCATTGCCATCCCTGACCCAAAACAACTTATATTTTAGATGAGACATATATAGTCCTCATAATCAATTTAATTATCTGTCTTAGGTAATTATCCATGAGTGGCAACTCTGAACAGTTTAGAAGTGTGTATGTGTGGGTTGCCCCCCCCCCTCCAAAAACATAAAGTTACTCTGAAGAAAAAATAGTTCTTCATCTCAAAAGGCAAAGTTTCCATCATATATCATCTATGGAAATTATTCATAACAGAAGAAAACTGTAAATTTGGACCTGGCAAGCCAACCAAAGTTGAAAACTTATGAAAAAATGTACAATTCATGCACAACTCAATGCAAAAAAAAAAAATTAAAAACAATTTTGGTTAATTTTTCTTGCCCATTCTGGAAATAATTCCAACAAGCTGAACAATTATTTACAAGCCTGATCTAACATAAGGAGACAAAAGGCTATAGCAGAAATGAAAACAGGCATCCTGCTCTTCTGTGAAAATTACTGCTGAGATGAAAGATCACAAAATAGCTTTCTGACCTCTTCATTTTCTGTTCAGTCTTTGCAAGCTCCTTAACTGCTTCCTCACCATTCTGCTGCTTTGAGAAAGGAACTGGGAGGAACTGTTTAACACAGGGTCCAGTCTGCTTCAGAAAAGCTCTGGTTCTTCTCACCATCATGTCATCTTTCCCTGTATTTTTAAGTGCCCCTTTCTCTTCTGCTGTAGGGTTTCTGTGATCATCTTGATCGTTTGACTTTCCATAGCCATTTTCACACAATACACCCAGACTTAGAGATGCAGGTGAAGGCACTCTGTGTTCACACTGCATTATACCAGTCAGTGTTCTGCTAAGGCAATTGGAGTATAGTATTATTTAGAAGGCAATGGAAAACCAAGGAGGAAAACAGGTGCTTATCAATCGCACACAACAATTTTCTCTAATAAAAATCCCAGTAGATATTCTGAGGGCACAGGATGTTATTACAAAACTGAAGAAGAACAGGTCTCCGCCTGGACACACATCAATGAGAGATGGCAGACAGAAATCCTATATAAGATGTTCTGCACTTCTTTTATGGAACCCCAAATAGACAAAATAAATGTTATTAGGTATTATCCTAATATTATTGCATTTATCTCCATTATGTCAGAAATCTATTATGGAAGTTTTCCAAAAAAAGTAGTTTTGTTAGCCTTGTGTAGTATAAAAAGGAGGAAGGGAATGAGAGAGAAAAGAAATGTGGCAGCACATTTAAAACTTTTATTTTAACATGAACTTTTAATAAACCCACTTTTTCAGATGTAGTACAGAGTGATATTAAAGTCTGAGGTTACAAAGATCTAAATCAGGGGTTCTCAAACTAAGGCCCAGGGCTGGATATGCCCCCCCCCCCCCAACAAGGTCATTTACCTGGCCCTCACTCAGGATCAAGTCTGAAATGAATTGAAAGCACTCAACAACCACAACCACAACAACAACAACAACACCAACAACAAACCTATCTCATCAGCCAAAAGCAGGCCCACACTTCCCACTGAAATAGCTCTCAGGTTACCTGGCATCTAATAAATTTATATTTGTTGAAATTGTTCTTCATTTTAATTATTGTATTGTTTTAAAGTGTTGTTTACACTACAAATAAGATATGTGCAATGTGCACAGGAATTCATTCATGCTTTTTTCAAATTATAATCTGGCCCTCCAACAGTTTGTGGGATTTTGACCTGGCCCTCTGATTAAAAAGTTTGAGGACCCCTGGTCTAAATGATCTGTACCACTTCAACCAGCCATTTGAATAACTAGGGCATGAGATTTACATCTTTCTGAATCCTACTACATTTTATCCCAACCCCACAATTTTATATGCTTTACAATCTGAAGCTTTAACATTATCCTGTACTGCATCTGAAGAAGTCGGTTGATATCCACGAAAGTTCATACTAAAATAAGAACTAGTTTAGTCTTAAAGATGTGGCCACACTTCTTTGGCCACGGAAATTACTCATAACATATAAACACACACTCATCATATAAAAGAAAATAAAAACTGCCCCTCAAAAAGAAAAAAATGTCCAGGAAATCAGGACAAGGAGCAGGAGGAGAAGCAGGAAGAGAAGGATTTCTTCATATTTTGCTTTCCCATGGGATGTCATTACAGTTCTCACAATTCCAATAGTTAGATCTAAATTTCAAAGGTATACCAAATAAGATCTGATAGTATAACACCATTTTAAAGACCTTTTTAAAAGGTCAGTACTAAGGAAGATGTCAGTTATTAGAACTGATACTTCAAGGCCATTTTGTGTTTATAATTTTGATCCTCTTATTAATCTTAAACCCCAAAGTTAAAATCTTCCTGCTATACAGATGCTTTAAAACAGGGGTCCTCAAACTAAGGCCCGAGTGCTGGATACGGCCCACCAAGGTCATTTACCCGGCCCTCGCTAAGGGTCAACCTAAGTCTGAAATGACTTGAAAGCACACAACAACAACAACAACAACAACAATCTTATCTCATCAGCCAAAAGCAGGCCCACACTTCCCATTAAAATAGTAATACCAAGGTTGAATAAAAAGTAATGCCTCCACCTTCGTAACTCCTCAACAGATGGCAGTACTGGTATGCAGCAGGTACTGGCTTGTTCAGTAGACTCTTCTCTACAGTTCCATTTTGGCTGGAAGCCTTAGCATTTAATGGTTGTGTTGGAAGTATGGAACCCTGTGCAGACGGTCGGTAACGTGCAGTCATTGAATTCCTGACAGCAGAAGGTGTCACCTCAACATCTTTAAACTTACTCGCCCAACAACGCACAGTACTCACATCAACACAATCACCATAAACACCTTGCATTCTCTGATGAATCTCCTTTTGGGTGACACCTTCTGCTGTCAAGAATTCAATGACTGCACATTGCTTAAGTCGCATTGACCGACTGTCTGCACAGGGTTCCATACTTCACACTTTAACAACACAACCGTTCAATGCCAAGGCTTACCGCCAAAATGGAACTGTAAAGAGAGTCTACTGAACAAGCCAGTACCTGCCGCATAACAGTTTTGTCATCTGTTGAGGAGTTACAAAGGTGGAGGCATTCCTTTCATTCAACCCTTGTAAGTTTATATTTATTAAAATTGTTCTTCATTTTAATTATTGTATTGTTTTAAAGTAGTTTTTTGCACTACAAATAAGATATGTGCAGTGTGCATAGGAATTCATTCACGTTTACTTCAAATTATAATCCGACTCTCCAGTAGTTTAAGAGACTATGACTGTTTAAAAAGTTTGAGGACCCCTGCTTTAAAACACTATTATTTTCTCCTGCTTTCTAAAACTTTATAAGGCTTGTTTTCTTCTTCCGTTGTTAAGATTTTTTTTTTACTTTCTTGTTAAGAAGTAGAATAACGTAATGCACGGTTAGTCCAACATGCAAAGCAGGCCTAAGAAGCTCATAACGGCTGGTTGCCAATTTCTGACCTTTCTACTTTCTGTGGAGTCTTCCACTGTCTGCAGAGAATAACATTTTGTTCCTGTTTCACTGGATGATGACTACTGACTACTGAAATGGGAGAGCAAGATGTACGAACTGGGCTAGCAGATTTCTGAAAAGTTCCAAATCTTCTAGCCAGCATGTCATCTCTTTCAATATCTGGGAACGTCTCATCCAATTCTTCTTCGCTGCTTTCATTCCATTCACTCAAGCTGCTAGGTATCTGCTTCTCGGGATTATCACAAACATCCGGAACAGATGAATTATGCATATCCCTTTCAGATAATAGTATTTCACTAACAGTATAAGATGGAAAGTAGGGGAGAAAAGAAGATAGGCAATGAGAACCATATGGAAGCACTGAGAAAAGATTTTCACTTGTTTGTCTTATCTTTCAAACTGAACATTTAAATTTCTTTTAATAGTAGCCATCAATGGGAAATTCTTTCAACGACCACAGTCTGGTTAAATAAAGGAAAATCGAATCAATATAAATCCTGATACTTGTGCTGAGCAATGCAGAACGTACAAGCATTATTTCACACCCCACAAAAGAAAGTGGAGGGCACTTTTAATATGCCAAAAGGAAGGGGAGGGGACCCTTTTTAAAAAACCAGCTGTCTTCAAGAGAAGAATGAAGCTCTGTAATGTGCTGCCAGCAACTGAAGTAAACACTATGCTACCACTTCAGACGGAGGAGCAGCAGAACACAAAACAGAATGTCCGAAGGCAGCAATAGACCAAGGAGGCTCCGAAAAGCCTGGGTGAATACTGATCAGAAAGGGAAACCTTTAATGTGATTTGATCATCCTTTTACTGAAAAGGATGCATCACTACTAAATTTCTCTCGGTTGAGAAAGACATGCATGTGTTGTTGAAGGCTTTCATGGTCGGAATCACTGGGTTGCTGTGAGTTTCCCGGGCTGTATGGCTATGTTCCAGAAGCATTCTCTCCTCTTTTGGCCACATCCGAACACATTTCCTCCAATGAACCTGCTAGGGTGTTAAGATCGTCTGGGGAGGCCCTGCTCTTGGTCTCACCTGCGTCACAAGTATGTTTGGCAGGGACGAGAGATAGGTCCTTCTCAGTGGTAGCCCCTCGGCTGTGGAACGCCCTTCCTACAGATATTAGATCGGCCCCCTCCCTGTTGACATTTTGGAGGAAAGTGAAGACCTGGTTGTTCGAGCAGGCTTTTGCAAAGGCAGTGTAACAAACACAGGAATATGGAACAATTGGATGATGAGACTTGATCTTGTTAGCGTCTCACAGTTAAAATCAAGATCAAGACCCCACTCACAACTGGGGTTAATGTGTTGCCAGACACTTTCCCTGTAACATGAGAGGCTTTCCAAGTTGTTCTGTCTTCAGTGGAGCCAGCACAGGCCATCTCTGCGAGGGTAATGCAGAGGAAGCTATGTGCAGGGCAACAGATTCACTCCGCTGCTCTCTCTTTCCTTCCCAGAAGCTAGATGAACCTTTATGACAGTGGTTCTCAACCTGAGGGTCCCAAGATGTTTTGGCCTACAACTCCCAGAAATCCCAATCAGTTTACAAGCTTAGGATTTCTAGGACTTGAAGGCCAAAACATCTGGGGACCCACAGGTTGAGAACCACTGCTTTATAATAAGGTCATAAAACAAGGCAGAATTTGAAAATGAAGAATACATCTTGCTTTTTGTTATAAGCTTTCCATTTATTGTGTGCTGGTGAGAAAGGAGGAAACAGGACTGTGGCTTACTGATCTATAGAATATATATGGTACATATAAATATTGATGCTGAGCCTAACTATTGCATATTCCACTGGTATATTGAATCCCTTTTGCTGTGCAACAAACCAATACCTGGAATTAGCATGTGGCCTGTGCCCTTCATCAGCGTGAGCAACGGACTTCTCGGGGCTCACAGAAACTGAGGAGGAAGTTCCACTTGATACCCCAAGAGCCCCAATATTTTTCTTATTAGTTGTCTCTTCCATTTCGTTTTTGGCCACAGCTATAGTAACGGAAGGCTGCTCCCATTGCTGATGGTCAATTTCTGTCACTGGCCCAAAGTGCACAAACCTCTGTTTGGGAGTTTTCTTGCATGTTTGGACTTTGGGGCTTGCAAAACTGTTATCAGTTTCCACTGTCATTTCAGAAGACAGCAGTGAATCTGGAGTGTCTGTGAGCTCCTCATCACTAACAATAAAAGAAAGGAAAGAAAGAAAAGCACATAAGAAGATATCAAAAGACTAAAGGCCCTTCCAGACAGGCCCTATATCCCAGGATCTGATCCCAGGTTTTCTGCTTTAAACTGGAATATATGAGTTCGCATTGCCAGATAATCTGGGATAAACAGAAAACCTGGGATCAGATCCTGGGATATAGGGCCTGTCTGGAAGAGCCCCAAGAAAAATAAAACTGAAGATGTGATTAAAAGTTGAAGTAAAAGCAGCCAATCAGAGGTATCAATACACATATACACACAGAACTATCAAGCCAAGAAACTATTGGTACAGTATGGAAGGAGTTATCCTTCACAGGAAAACAAAAATTTAAGCAACATTGCAAAAACTGAGCCACAGAGATGAAAAAAAAAATCAGACAGAAGCAACAGCAGCGGTTTGGTGCCAAGTGATGGCATGACGCCCTTGGAAATCTCGGCAGTACATACGGCTCCAGCGGCAATTTTATTTATGTTTTGTAAACTTTTAAGTCAGATTGTGTCTCAGTCCTTCCATTGAATTTAACACAGTGCTATCGTCTTAGTTTTGATTGATTCAGACAAGCTCCTACGTAATGTTGGTCAGAGCTAACAAGGCCTGTTGGAACAGCTGCTTCCTGCTTGGATGTGCCAAGAGGAGGGAAGCCCAAAATGGAAACTTGTGTCTGAAAAGACAAGGGGAGGAAAAGCATTTCATTCTTCATTTCACTCTTCAGGACGATGATAAGGGCTATTCATGATTTCTGTTCAGATGTGATCAAAAAACCATACAAAAGCCTCAAAAAAGGAGTGCCATACTGCTATTTTTAACTGAGCGAGGGGAAACGCTACTTCTTTTTTGTAAATAGAAAGATAAGGACCCTGTAATAATCTAGGAAAGATGAAGACTATACTCAGAGAAGACCAGGTTATGGCGCAGCTGGTTGGGCTAGCGGCATTAAAATCACTATTGACTGAAAGGCCATGAGTTCGAGCCCAGGTCAGAGTAAGCTCCCGGCCATTTGTCTAACTTGCTGTTGACCTTTGCAGCCCGAAAGACAGTTGCATCTGTCAAGTAGGAAATTTAGGTACCGCTTTATGCAGGGAGGCTAATTTAACTAATTTACGATGCTATAAAAATCTCCAGCAGTGTGCAAAAAGAATGAGGAAGTACTCCATCAGTGTCACAAGTGGACGGTGAAGCGACAGCTCCCCCAGTGGCCGGAATTCAAGCATACCCTCATGGAGCTAGAATGTTAAATGGCCTCTGTATGTCTGTCTATATATATCGTGCATCTATGGCACTGAATGTTTGCCATGTGTATATGCGTTGCGATCCGCCCTGAGTCCCCTGCAGGGTGAGAAGGGCAGAATATAAATACTGTAATTAATTAATTAAATAAATAAGACTAATAGAAAATAATTTGTTTAAAAAAAAGACCTATGGGTCACTACTGGACTTTATGGCAAAGGCTGATATTTTGCTTCACTGCAGCAATATGCCTGTGTACATCTGGGACTAACAAAGCACATGCATAAATTACTGCTTGCCATTAGAATTTAGAAGCTAAAAGCCATCGTCCTGAAGGCACAGCGGTAGTAGCAAGACTTTGGAAGCAACGCAAAGCTTGACTTTTCCTTCCTTTACGACAACATACCTGGACTTCCCTGAAACTTTTAGTCGATCCCAGATTGCTTTATCTGCTTGTGTTATAGGAGCTTTCACAAAAACGGACAAGTCTAGTTGGGAGGGGTTAGCCTGAGTTTTTCGCCTAGCCAGACCATCTCTCTGAGTGTCAGGAAGTTTTGCTTGGTTTCTCTCCTTAGATCCGTCATCCGGAGATGGCAGGCATGGCTTGGCTTCACATAATGTTGCTGGCCTTGTCGAAATCATATGTACCTTCTTTCCACTAATGTAATGCATATTTCAAAATCAACAGGAGAGACAACAATTTTGTGGGGCTAGACAATGATAAACAGCACACCAGTACAAATGATACAAGAATGAAATGAAGCTGGAAATGAAGGGACTAGAAAACTATCTATTCGAAGACCACAATAACTACCTAGTTCTGGCACACTTCATTGTGAGACAACAAGAAATTCTTGCATGACTATATTGGTACAGTAAGTTGTAAAAGGATCAACACCGAGTGTGTGTGTTAAAGAAAACCTTATATTGTTAATCATTATGTGCAGCTGCTAATCTAGGTCAGCTAGTAAGTTTGAGCCACATACAGTTCAGCTTTTGCTCCTCAGAGCAAAAGCAGAACTGTATTCTAAAACACAGACAGTTACAGTACTGTATGTGTTTTAGAATACAGTCCAGCTTTTGCTCTCAGGAGCTTATGCTCACAGCATTTTGTTCAATCATTTGAAGGAAGATAAAGATGCCACGCTCATTGCATTCTGTAATTCTTACAAGGACTACGTAAGTTTGTTACACTGTTTACTTTGTATACAACACTCCAAGTTTATGTTTTGACTCTGCTGACAAGAGTAAAGTTTTCTGTTCTTTTTCCTCTTGCCTTTGTGCAAAGTTATTGTGTCTTTTGCATTGGACCAGACTAAACACCGCTTGAGCGTAACATATATCACCCACTCCTGGTAGTATGGCACCATCAGTGGGCCCTATTAGTATGCAATAAAGAGGAGTGGGAATGAAAATGAAACTGTGCTTCTGACCTTTTATGTTGGGACAGCAGTGTTGTTAGGATAGTGGGCTTGGTCCTGATCTGACAAATGACAGCCCATGACATCCTCTGGAGCCAACAAGCTGTGTGCTCTACAGACAATCTACGCATTAATAGCCCGGATAAATAAATCCATTCATGCATTTGGCTAGCACAGTTTAATTAATTAATTAACAATCTTTCATTTTGACAGTTAGGATGTCCGCTTCCTGTACTGTCATGAATTAAAGTTTTGTTCCCAAATACAACGTTTCTTGGGGATTTTCAATGCTACCAAATATTTAACCACTATGGATGATGGGAGCGTTTGAGAATTGTAATAAACTATTCAAAAACTATTCCAAGACATTACGCATGTATTAGATGCAGAATATAAATGCTGACTGTCATATTGTTGCCACAAAGCAGCCCTTTTTATGACTATAAGCTAATTATTATTACTATAAACTATTTTTTCACTGAGAAATTTAGTTCTCCTGTAATAAACACTGCCAGACAGAGGTGGGAACAACTCCATATATCCAATGGTGTCACTAGGAAGTAGACGGTGTGAAATGGCACAAGTCTGTTATGTTTTCATTCTGTTTTCGGGTGCCCCCTCCCCTCGCTCTGTTTTTGGGAAGATTCCTGGAGATTAGGAGGGGCCTGTTAGGATTCGTAATTTGGAATCCTGTTTTTGGAGTTCTGTTTCTGGGAAGAATCTTCCCAAAAAAAAGAAGAAGAAACTTCCCAAAAATAGAAGCTGGGGGGGGGGGCACCTGAAATTCGAAATGAAAGCTGAACGAAAACAGACTAGATTCATGTTCTTTTGCACAACTCTACTAGGAAGGCATGTGAGTTGCAAACCACTGTATGTGACACCCAAAATATCTATTTAAAAAATTGTGCAGTCTTTCAGCAGAATTAAAATATATATTATTCTGTTCTCTGTTAAACTTGGAAAGTTGAACCGGTGTCAGATGCCATCGATAAAATACTTTATACCAGTTCTCTATTATGTTGATGGCTCTTGTGTACTTTAGTTTAGTCTTCCAAACATATTCCCACTCTTTTAAAAGTATGGAGTGTCCTATGTCTCTCGCCCACTTCAGGCATGTAGCCGGGGGAGTGGGGGGACTTGAGGGGCTTCAGCACCCCCCCGGAAATTCTCATGATGGTTCGCGAAAAGGCCTTACTGGTACAGTATTTAAACTGTTATGTTTATTCATATCATGATCTGATCACCATACTCAATATATTCCATACGCATGGGGGTATTGGAGTAACGATACAAAAGGTTTGCTAGGGTAGACTCTCTTTCACTCAGACTCAGCCCCCCCCCCCCCCCAAATCGAAATCCTGGCTACGGGCCTGGTCCACTTGGTCATATTTTCCTTTATTAGGTCTTTCTCATTGTTCCATTCTAGGAGACTTTGATATAGTATTTTAATCAGTTTTTTCCTTTCTCATTACGATATCCCAACAAGTGTCTTTTTCGTTGAAACCAATTTTTTTGATCTTCTTTAAAACATTCTTTAGTTTGTAAAAAATGGAACCAACCTATATCTCCATCTATTTCTTTCAGTTCTTCTAGGGTTCTTAAGCGAATGATGGTACCTCTGTGGACCGAACTGGAAGCCATCTATTTTTGATTAACTTTTTTTCTTCTTCTTTTTATACTTGTGCTTTGATCCCCCTATTGTTATCCCCCTGTACATACCCTTCCTCCCCCTCCATTCCCCTATCACTCTTTTAATTTCCTACTTTCCTATCACTTCAATTGTTCTCCCTCTTTCATTGTTAAAGGAAAAACTCACAATAAAAATTATTTTAAAAAATATTATTCTGGATATTTGGCTAAATAGTAGCTGCACTGGTAAATGGCGTTGGAACTGGAGCAGTGCTGCTTGTCTGTGACCCTAACCTTGACCCCCTCAATCTTCTGTATTCAGTGTTCATCAGTCAAGAAAATGTGCTGTTTGTCACTTAGCACTTGAAGCAACAATATCCAGAGCAATGAAATGATGGGGGAGGAGGGAGAGGAGGAATCACTTTCCCTTCTCCCTTTGTCTCCATACTCTGGACACCATCATTCCAAGCACTAAACTATGTGGACATCACAAACAAGATCAGCGGGTGCTATTCCCTGTCTCTGGGATGCCTAAGTTGGGGGGAAGTGAGATGGCATTTAATTTTTGCCATTTATTACGTTGTACACCGCTTTGAGTCCTGCCAGCGGTGAGAAAAGCGGTATCGAAATGCAATAAATAAATAAACAAAATCAGTACATTTGGAGATCTCTCTCTTTCCAGATGTAAGAGCAATATTATGACCTATGCTTTCAACTTCAGTTTAAAAACACACAAACAAAGGAAGAGAATAGGATCATATTACTTGACTATTTGAAAATTTCAAACTAAATTAAACAAGACAGAAAGAAGGAGATGAGCACACCTTGAATTGTCCTCTTTTTCGCTTTGTTTCTTCCCTCCTTCCACTTTACCTCGCTCTTTTTTTGTACAGGATCCCAGAAAGTAATGGTGAAATGGCAGTGTAAGTTTGGGTTGGTTTAATCTTGCTTTGCGTATGGCAAAGTCATCTTTCTCTATGTCAGGGATTTTCTCATCTCGTTCATCTTCTGAGCCAGAATCCTTTTGCTGATAGCACAGCATAAAGGGGTTTTCTTTGCGGAGGATGATGTCTGGAGTAAGCTCACTCTTTTCAGAGGTGTGCTTTTGACTGAGACATAGCAAAGTTAAAACAGGAAATCCAAATGTGAAAAAGAAAATGACAAAACAAGTCTTTGTTTTTTTAAAAAAGGCAAAAATATGCTTATAAATGCTGTTAGTTTAGAGAAAAATCTATGATTTAGGACTCCATGCAGCAAAACGAACCAAGTTGCTGTAGTTGCATCCTATAATGTTGTTCATGCTTGAGCTAGATTGGAGCTCCACCTCCCACTACACACTGGGAGCACTTAGTGGCTTTCTGCCCATCCCTTTTGCAAACATATCCTTTTTTAAGACAGAAAAGGGAAACAGAACTCAGAATAATTTAATTACCTTAATTCCTATATTATTCATAAATGCCGTTAAATAATAATTTCTGATATGAAACTCTTCTGCCACTTTTGGCAGGTTATTGCGATGACATTTGGACTCCCCATGGCAACTTTGCAAAGATATCAAATGTGTTGCCAGTTTTTAAAAATGCTATGGAAATAGCTCCTAATTTGCTTTTAGTAATGAGCCAACATTATAACTGAAAGTAAAATGTCATTGTGTGCATTTATTTTACCTTTGTGCACATGGGGTACATTGAGGATTTAAATTTCTATCTGATTAATAGCTACTATCCGTATACATGCCCTGTTTGCCCCACCAGCTCAATAGACATCTTGAGCAATGATCAATCTATTTGCCTCAAGGAACTGGGATTGACGCTTCTATTTGACATTTGATGTTTTGTTTCATGTCTGACATAACAGGATGTGTTTTTAATTTAATTTAATTTGTTAAGTCATAATTTGTTTTTATAGGTTGGGTGGTCAATTTTCATTGTTATGGATATATTGTTATTATGTTCAGGCATTGAAAGTCTGCCTTTTATGTTTGGAATCTGCCCTGAGTCCCTCCGGGGGGAGATAGGGCAGGATATAAATAAAGTATAACAACAACAACAACAACAACAACAACAACAACAACAACAGGAAAAGCTGACACGATATGAGGATTTAAAGATCGAACTGCAAAGACTCTGGCACAAGCCAGTCAAGGTGATCCCAGTGGTGATCAGCACACTGGGTGTAGTGCCTAAAGACCTTGGCTTGCACTTAAACACAATCGGCGCTGACAAAATTACCATCTGCCAGTTGCAGAAGTCCACCTTACTGGGATCTGCACGTATTATTCACTGATACATCACACAGTCCTAGACACTTGGGAAGTGTCCAACATATGATCCAATACAACAGCCAGAAGAGTGTCTGCTGTGGACTCATCTTGTTGTGTTTCAAATAATAATAATAATAATAATAATAATAATAATAATAATAATAATCAGGCTCCCCAATCCAGCCTAAACATTTTGAAGGATGTGGGGATGATCTGATTTTTTTTTCAAAGTAGAGGCCATACTACTGCTATTACTGTAGAGTTGGAAATGTAGGGAAAATAATTTTGAAGCATTAAAAGGCTTAGAAGAGAGCGAAATTAAATGCATGACCAGAATCTGTTTTGATTTCTATTTGGAGTGAAGTATTTGAGGAATAATAGTACTTTTTTCTACATGGAAGAATGAGTCATTCTCATTTGTATTTGTTCCAGAATTAAAGTCATAAATAGAGACATTGTTGGCTTTTGGTTGTAAAGTAAAAGCGAGATACAAATAAATATACTACTGATAATAAATATAACACAACTAACACCACCACCAACAACAGAGATCCAATGTAGGGATGGTGAATCTACTCCTGGTTTCAAGCATATGATGAGAAGGAGAAATAGAGCTTATAACATTGCTAAATGGAACGGATTAGGAAACTGATTTGATATGCTATCTTACCTGGCGTTTAATGGGTTAAATGTTGATTATTTAATTGTTATTATTTACATTACTTGTTTTAATTTTTCTTTCTGTGTCATGAGTGACTTGAGAAACTACAAGTCGCTTCTGGTGTGAGAGAATTGGCCGTCTTCAAGGACGTTGTCCAGAGGACGTCAGGATGTTTCGATGTTGCTACCATCCTTGTGGGAGGCTTCTCTCATGTCCCCGCATAGGGAGCCAGAGCTAATAGAGGGAGCTCATCCACACTCTACCCGGATTTGAACCTGCGACCTGTCAGTCTTAAGTCCTGCTGGCACAAGGGTTTAAGTCGGTCTGAGTCCCTCTATGGAGGTGGGAAGATCAGGATATAAAAGTTTTAAATAAATTAATGAAATAAATATTAACCCACTGTGCCATCAGGGGCTCCATTTTCTGTAATGTACTTTATTGTTTGTTGTTTATATTGTTACTTCTGTTTTGTACAGGCATTGAATGTTTGCCTTTATTATGTTAGAAGTTAAAATGAGTCCCCTCGGAGAGATAGGGTGGGCTACAAATAAATGATTGTGATTTATTATTATTATTATTATTATTATTATTATTATTATTACTATTATTATGGTTACAGCCACCACTTCTGTAACTGCTCCACATTACACAGGAGCTCAAGCAGTGCTGGATTCTTGCTGGGAATAAGGTCTAGCAGCTGAATAGCTCATGAATAGCTCAACCAAGAACAGCTGTAGGAGGAATGGATGTAAATTGAGATCTTTATTTACTACTTTACAGATCCACTACTCCTTTGAGAACAGATTCTCTAGACACCCCTGATCTGACACTACTAACCATGCAGGCACAGAAATTCAAGTTTTCTGCATTACAGTCTTTTCAGATACTTGCAGATCTTTAGAAGTCATATAGAAGTCTACATGAAAATATATAATCAGAACTTTATTGCTCTAAACTGGTTTAAAAATATTATGGCTTCTGCATGAAGTGACAAGTAGTAGGTCCCCGGTCTCTGGGTGGTGAATCAACTTCAGGTTTATTTACATTATTTATATCCTGACTTGCTCCTAATACAAGACCCAAAGTGGTCTTTAATTTGTAGAAGTTTTCCAATTTGTTGAATTTTGTCTCCAAAGCAGGTTCAATACCTTGGATAGCGTCTTTAAAATTTAAAAAGGGAGCATAAGATGTCCTTGTAAAGAGAACACAAAGATCTTTGCTGGTAAGATGACGTCAGACTTCCAGATCCCCCTCTGCTGCTCTTGGCTAAACAATATATTTGTCCACATGTGTTTGTGCCTTTGAAGGGGAACCCTGAAGACTGGAACTGCGCCTAATGGTCAAAGGTCATTAACCTTTTCAAACATATGCTGAACATATTGTGCCCAATGTAACACTGCTGGCCAAAAAATAATGAACTCAGGAACCCAAATGTTAACTCACTGTTTTTCTTCTAGAGTCTAAACAATGTCATGGATCATAAAATAACCAAGACTGACAAAATGGACAATACTGTTTTCTCACCCAAGCTTTATATCTAAGCCTAACAGATCATGTCATTGAAACACCCCATTGCCTTGGTTATTCATTTAGTTGTGATGTATATTCCTGATGCAGAAGTTTTATTTTACTGCCTACAGAGCTGCCTAAAAAGTAAGAAATCTTTATAGAAGTTACCTGAGATTAACTTAACACATGACAACTAAGCAGAGGAAGTGTGGGCAACACTTGCTTCCTTCTACACTTCATATATAAAATGTGATATGCATATCTTTCCTATTGCAATTGTTCCAAAAGCTTGGGAACCGAATGCAGATCCAAAATCCTCATACGCTAACTGTAAGTGAAATTTAAACTCTTGTCTTCTGAATTTACGTTTCAAAGTTTTGTTACAGGACAAATGCCAGGAGGCATCAAAACTAGTCCCAATTAAAGGGCTAGTTCCAATTAAAGTTCTAGAACACAGTTTAGTGGCATGAATAATATGATCTTTAAATTGCAAAGTCAAGTTAGATTGCCATTCTCATTTGCATAAAAGAATATAAATTGCTTCTCCATTACACTCTTGACATGTTTTCAAATGTTTGCTCAAGTTGGCCAACACTCTAAGTCGCCTAAGGGCTGAGAAGAGCGGTATACAAATAAAGTAAATAAATAAATAATAAATACTATTGGAACTAAATCTGAGTTGAGAAAGCTCTAAATAAATAAATGAAGTTTGGTTTGGAGTATGTGTCTGTTGCAAAGAAGAGGGGAGCTTATGTATGATAGCATAATATATAAATCAGCCATGTAAATAATAATAATAATAATAATAATAATAATAATAATAAATCCCACTTCTATCTGTTGATTTAGATGCAAAGTAGAATCTCCAGTGTGCTGGAAAAAACAAAGACCACCAGCATTGAACTGATGCTCCTACGCCATCAACTCCACTGGACTGGCCACATAGTCCAAATGCCCGATCACGGTCTCCCAAAGCAGCTACTATACTTCCAACTCAAGAATGGAAAATTGAATGTTGGTGGACAGGAAAAGAGATTTAAAGATGGGCTTAAAACTAATCTTAAGAACTGTGGCATAGACACCAAGAACTGGAAAGCCCTGGCCATTGAGCGCTCTAGATGGAGGTCAACTGTGACCTACAGTCTTGTGGAATTTGAAGAGACACGAATAGAGGGTGAAAGGGAGAAATGTGCCAAGAGGAAGGCATGTCAAGCCAACCCTGACAGGGACCGCCTTCCACCTGGAAACCGATGTCCTCACTATGGAAGAACATGCGGGTCAAGAATAGGGCTCTACAGTCACCTACGTATCCACCGCCAAGACACTGCACTTGGGAGGCCATCATACTCAGACAATGAGGAATCGCCTAAGTAAGTAAGTAAGTAAGTAAGAATCTTCCAGGGAATTATGAACATCAATAGATGGAGGCATGTGAGTACTAACACCCATCTTCATTCTCTAACCAGAGCTGGGAGAATAGTAAAATAAAATTATATTACAGAGTAGGAAGATTAGCTGATTTAATCTACTATGATACCATCTGAAACAATGGCCTCGTGGGATTTAAGATGGAAATTATGATAGTCACACTTCCTATTGTGAGAAAAGGAATGTGGAGATCTCAGGATGATCATGACATCAATGATCAGGATCTATCTAACAGTGAAAGCAAGGCACTCCTATATGACACCTTGCCCCATGTTGGCTAGTTCTGTGTTACTTCTGTGATCTACAGACAGCTGTTGGTTTGCAAACAATTATTTCCTTTGGGCAGTTTCCAAGAAACAATGTGAATATTACAGTAATATGGCACAAATATAGTCTATAGTGCACTGGAAAATACTGCCAGCTATCCACATCAGTAAGTTTAAGAAGCATTGGCCTTGCCTCTTTGTCATGAGGAAGAGTCACAATAGTACAGTTGAGCCTACCTAGCACATACTGAACAATTGCTAAAAATATTCTATTTCTAACTTTGCAGTCAGATTCTTGGCTTCACCATGACAAGCATAACCAACTCAGTTCCTTAAGCAAAATCCCATATCTTACGAATCCCAATTGCTTTTTCGTTAACATATTAAATCACTAAGATTGTGGGAAATGTTTAAACCCTTTTCTTCCAAATCGCAATGTTTGTTGCATGGTTGGGCAGTGTATTTTCACAATCTGTGTTTTAAATTAGTTAGTACAACTACATGCAGCAGATCTATTTAACACAAATGCAAGCACAGTCCAGTCACCCCCAAAAACCTGGTGATTTAGAGATTGTCAAGCAATCACATTTTTTTTAGCCAAGAAAAACACCAGTGTATATCTTTTGCAACAAATGCATTGAACACCAGGCTAATGCATTGAACACCACCCCCTCGATTGCAAACTCTTTTTTTCTAATGTAACAAAACTGGGGACAGCAAATTATATTAGGATTTTCAAAAAGTGGTTAGAGGGTTACAGTAAATTGAAAAGTACCACAAAGCAAAACGAGTGCTCAAAGCCTGATGCATACACACACCAAGTCCCGCGGCATGGAGCTAACCTGCTTCCATAGCGCTGTGCTGCTGGCATGATTTTAATACCAGCCTCTTCAAGCCTTCTTAGCTTTTTGAGCTCCTCAGGATCCTTTTCGTTATTTCTGGGCCCTGCTGTTTTGTTTGCAGAATGTGTAGGAGACTGACGTAAGGGGTCTTGTTGGCTTATGTCTGCCTGAACTGGCTCAACCAAGGGAACAGCAGTGGAAATGGTGCAGCCCAGATCCTCTTCAGATTGTACCAGTACCTCGCTTTGCTCTTCTTCTATGGTTTCAGGATGGGTTTTGCTATTATGTTATATAGAGCAAATGATTATACAACACATTTCTTGAGTTGCTGTTACTTCTCACCATGCAGAGCAGATCTGTAACTCTAGCATCAAATTAACTGGGGTTGTTGAAATGGCATGTAGTAAAGGAGAAGAGATCTCCCACTACTTTGATGTACAGATGTGGACTCAAAGAGGTTGCACTCAGATTTTGAACACATCAGATTTGGTTGTGATGTGAGTTTGTATATTTGCTAACATTAGATCCCATTAGAATCAGTAAATTCAATGGGAAATTAATTCAACATAATTTGGATACAATTTATTTTACTTTGATTTAACTACTAGGCATGAATAGAGCTGCATTGGATTACTCGTTACTCATAATAATTTAGTTAAAGTTACCTTTTTGAAATGATTTCGAAGCATTTTAAAAACCCGTAAGTCCCTTTGCCCTTCCAAAGCTTTCTCTGCCATTTTTATTATGACTCAGGAAGTGAGTCGGAAACAATTCAGTGTATTTTCAGCCCTCTAGCCTGCTGAGAGGCTCTTTGCGTCCCCTCCCAGCCAATCAGGGGAGAAGTTTTGGGGAGGGGAGGGGTTTCGGCACTGGCCGCCATTGCTGTATATAAAGGGGAGCACATGGCTCAGAGGCTCATTCGGAGCCGGGAAGGGAAGGGAGAAGGGGAAAAGGAAAGACTAAGATTAAGGGAAGAGAGGTTGGAAGAAAAGTACGGCGGGCAAGGAAGAAGGGCTGGGAGAAGGACTGTTGCCGTGCTTGGCTGCCTGCCTGCCTGGCTGACTTGGCAGCGGGCACAGGCTGCCTTGCCACCGCTTGTGTGTTGTTGCTGTTGGGGTTTGGGTTGGGTGGGCACTGCGAGGGTAGTGTGTGTGTGGGTGAGTGGCGTGGGTGGGAGCAACACAGAGGAATCAAAGCACTCACTCCAACATTTTTAAAAGCCATCATTGTAGCTGGTCTCTCTGACCTCAGTGTTTTTAAATTTGTGTTGCACATTGCCTCAAAAGAACTAGATCTCCCATCAATTCAAGCTGCTCTTTGAACACAAACTCTCCTTCCCAAAGTAGTGAAATCAGCTTTCAAGGCAAAAAGGGCAGGGCTGTTTCTTTTTTTCTTTGTTTGCTGTGAGTTGCTGAAGAAGACACTAGAAATCCCATACTTTCCTGCCTATAATTCCCTAACTGGTGAAACCTGCTCAAGAGGCCCATAAAGCTCTCAGGGCAGTTTCTCTTTTTCTTTGTTTGCTGTGATAAATCCCATACTTTCATGCCTATGCTGTTTTTCGCGTATTGCACAATTGTTTCTGTCATTAACGAAGCGATTTGGAAATTTCAGAAAGTTCCGAAAAAACTTTTGGGAAAAATTCGGAATTCAATTCCAAATTGAACCACCATCGCCCCCTACATCCGAAATGAGTTTTGAACCATTTTTTAAAATCAACCAAGCCTATTAATCACACTGATATTAAAGTACTTAAAACAATTCAAACCACCTTAACAAACACATGGCTTCAATGTATTTCAAATAATCACAAAGTCTCCATGTCCTTGTGGATACATAGACACATCCTATTCCCTCTTCCTCTTTTATGCAATTCAAGGTCCAAAAGGAAGGAAAGTGATGGTGTGCATACTGTCCCATCCTTTCTGTTGTGTTCCTGAAAGCCTTGTACTGCAAACCTTCTGGACACAGGTGCTGAGTTACTCTAGCTGTTCTTCTACCATCCTCTAGTTCTCAAATTGTAAGACCCCATCGATTGTAAAACACATCCTAATTACAGTACCACCGCCACCAACAAAAATACATAAGGGACACCTGCAATTCTAAGACGCATCCCATTTTTAGAAATGTTTAGAAAGGAAAAAAATATTTTAGAATGGAAGAAATACAGTGCAGCAAGTCCCCAAGTTACGAACAAGAAAGGGTCTGTAGGTTTGTTCTTAACTTGATTTTTTTTTGTAAGTCACCTCACTTTCTGTCCCCGTGATAATTGGATTTTGAAAAAAAAAATGGCTTGTTGTGGAAGCAAGAATTGATAGTAAAGCTTCAGTTGGGACACCTTTTTGCCACGATAACACTTTCAAGAGTGAATTTCTCTTCCGAGGGGTTGATTTCTCTCACCTCCTGTTGTCTCAATCCCATTCTTAACAAGGAGTCATATGTAAGTCAGACATTTGTAACTTGGGGACTGCCCGTATATGTATGGAGAGATTTGAGAACACAAAGAGTGCACATGAGGAAATAGTGACATCCACAGAGTTTTAGAGTATTAAAACCAGCTCTCTGGTTTCAGATATGTTGCACTGTAGTGACGTAAAATAAAATGATTTCATTAAAATTAAAACATATTAAATCACCATACATGTACAGAAAGGCTAACTGAAAAATTCTTGGATTCCATAAGCCAAGAATAGCTATGTTTCCATAACATTCCAAGGAAAACATCACATCATGCGAGTGTTGTCTAACAAATAGTCAAGTAAACAAGAGGCAAGACCAAATCATGTACTGGGTACCTATGAATGAGAGAGATTTTTGTTGCCTGTGGGCATAGGATAGGATATGGTGCATTCAGACCATTGCCAAGACCTTACCTGAAAGGTCTCTCTCCTAGAGGTGAAGTAGCAGTACTCCAGCTTTTCCTGAACTCCTCACGTTCCGCTTTCTTCTTCCTGAGAGGAGCCGGAATATAGGCAGTCTGGTTATTTTTATTGGGGAGGTATTGGTTAAAAGGCACAACTGATTTGGGTTCACCGTAGGATGTCCGCCTTGCAGACATATCGTCTTTTTTCACATCTGGCAACTTTCGATGTGGCAAATCAGATTCCGAATCGCTTCCTCTCCCTGTATGAAAGAAAACCACACCAATCAGTTTAGACACTTCATTGTGATTATTCCTATTTCATGTTGTGGAGTCGTCTCTTGCCCCTTATCTAAACATATGGCTTACAGTCTCTGAACCAGAGATGTTTAGTTTTTCTCCTCCTGATGGAGAAAGCATGCCTTGGCCTGTGGAGACACCCTTCTGCCTAACTCTGTAAGAGTTGTAATGTTTCAGTCTGTTTTGATCAGAGCTTGAGCATACAGTCTCACTGATTTACAGACACAACTTGGTACTGCACATAAAAAAATCATATTTTTCACAAAACACTGTGCTTTGTATGAAAGTGCTTTTAAGTTACGTTTGTATTCATTGCTCTGGTCTCTGAGGGAGAGAAGAGAAGCCAGAATCTGCTGGAATTAATTCCCCTCTGCTGATGCCATCTCCTTATTTGTCTTATTTAAACTGTAAGTCCAAATTATTATTATTATTATTATTATTATTATTATTATTATTATTATTATTATTATTGGGTTGCTGTGAGTTCCCCAGGCTATATGGCCATGTTCCAGAAGCATTCTCTCCTGACATTTCACCCAATCTATGGCAGGCATCCTCAGAAGTTGTGAGGTTGTTGGAAACTAGGAAAATTGGGTTTATATATCTGTGGAAGGTCCAGGGTGGGAGAAAGAACTCTTGTTTGTTGGAGGCAAGTGTGAATGTTGCAACTGGCTATCTTGATTAGCACTGCAAAGCCTTGCAGCTTCAAAGCTTGACTGCTTCTTGCCTAGGGGAATCCTTTGTTAGGAGTTGGTAGCTGGCCCTGATTGTTTCCTGTCTGGAATTCCCATTTTCTGAATGTTGTTCTTTATTTACTGTCCTGTTTCTAGAGGTTTTTTTTAATACTGGTAGCCATATTTGAGCCTGGAAAACTCACAGCAACAAAGTTATTTCCACCACGAAAGCCTTCGACAACACAGTATTATCATTATTATTTATACCCCGCTTTATCTCTCCCAAAGGAGACGCAAAGCGGCTTAACATAAAAACATCAGCATACAATTTAAAATATACAAATATGCAAACACTGGGTTAGAGCAAAAGCTCATTCCTCATCCAGTATTTTAAATAATGGTCTGCTAGATGCAACTAGAAGCTCACACACACCACATGTGAAAGTGGTGGCTATCTATCTATCCTTATTTTTATTATCTGCAACTCAGAGGAATACTTTCTCTGATGATCAAAAACCCCTGGTTAATGGCTACTGATATACCTTTCATCCACAGATTGGCTAATCCCTTTTCAAAATGCATCAAAGCCAGCAGTGAACATGCAGTCAATTAACTTAACTGTGTGACCCCAAGTTCAAGTAATACTATGAGAGAAGGAAAAAGATGTCTGGGTTTTCGTAAAATCCACAAAACGAGCTCACCCGCCATTTCTTTACTATATAGTTTTGACTTTTAAAAAATCAGAATTCAAACTGCCATTTGCACCTGAAATCTTTCTGGATGAGTCATTAGCTCTTTTCAGATGTTCAGGACCAAATTAATATGAATAAGTGACCATTAGTTCTGTCTCTTCCCTTGTCATTTTATCTCTGTGGGGAATGGTGCACAATCCTCTTGGACAGGGGTCCTCAAACTAAGGCCCGGGGACCGGATACAGCCCCCCAAGGTCATTTACCCGGCCCTCGCTCAGGGTCAACCTAAGTCTGAACTGACTTGAAAGCACACAACAACAACAACAACAACCCTATCTCATCAGCCAAAAGCAGGCCAACACTTCCCACTGAAATACTAATAAGTTTATATGTGTTAAAATTGTTCTTCGTTTTAATTTTTGTATTGCTTTAAAGTGTTTTTTACACTGCAAATAAGAGATGTGCAGTGCGCATAGGAATTCATTCATGTTTTTTTTTCAAATTATAATCTGGCCCTCCAACAGTTTGAGGGACTATGACCTGGCCCTATGTTTAAAAAGTTTGAGGACCCCTGCTCTTGGAAGAAGACAGCATTGTCTGTGTGTGCAGACACTCTACCTACCATATATACTCAAAGATAAGCCAAGCTTTTTAGCCCTTTTTTGGGCAGAAAAAGCCTCCCTTGGCTATAATTGGGTCAAGCCAAGCAGAGCTTGGAAGCCATTGCTTGCAATATATGATTTATTTCTCTCTCCTCTTCCCCTCCCTTATCAGTGTGTTTTCTTTTCCAAATCCTTCCTTACTCGCTGGAGAGGAAGAGAAGCCCTTGCAAGTCAGGAATATCCATTAATCTTATAAAAGCATTTTCCCCTGAAATATTTGTTAATCTCTCCTACAGATATATAGGCATTTCCCTCTGCAAGCTTTTGCAATCCCTATGTACCTATATATTATCTGTATCTATCTATATACATTAATTTTATATATGAATTTCCCCTCATATGTTTGAAGGTATTTGCAAATTCTATATATATATATATGTGTGTGTGTGTGTGTGTGTGTCTAGATAGATAGATATGAATATAGATATGTATGGTTTGCAAATATTGCAGGGGAAATGCACGTGTGTGCACGCACGCACCCACACACACAGAGATGTCTAGATATAAACATAGATATATAGGGCTTGCAAATTATTGGGTTTTTTAATACTGGTAGCCAGATTTTGTTCATTTTCATGGTTTCTTCCTTTCTGTTGAAATTGTCCACATGCTTGTGGATTTCAATGGCTTCTCTGTGTGGTCTGACATGGTGGTTGTGAGAGTGGTCCAGCATTTTTGTGTTCTCAAATAATATGCTGTGTCCAGGTTGGTTCATCAGGTGCTCTGCTATGGCTGATTTCTCTGGTTGGAGTAGTTTGCAGTGCCTTTCAAACAGGCACATAAAATCACTCTCAACAAAAGATTCCCCCCAGGCACTTCCAGGCCATTGAATGCTAATCAAGGTGATCAGCTGAAACATTCACACCTAGCCCCAGCAGACAGAAGTCCTTTGTCTCACCCTGGTCATTCCACAGATATATAAACCCATTTTTCCTACTTCCAACAGACCTCACTACCTCTGAGGATGCTTGCCATAGATGCAGGCGAAACGTCAGGAGAAAAATTGCCTCCAGAACATGGCCATATAGCCCGGAAAAACCTACAACAACCCACTTTATTATTATTTATTATTATTATAGCATACAAATGGAGAAAGACCTTAATAAACACAGCTGAAGCTAGACGTCTCAAGCATGTGTAACCATGTTTTGTTATGAATCAAACACAAATAGAACAGATTTAAATAGCTTTTTGCAATAAAAACATTTTCCTCCTTTGAAATTTTTCAAATACAATCTGAAAAATAGAGAATAAGTAAGAAAAAGGCAGTCTCTATGACAAAAAGAGAGTTCCAATATTACTTCTTTACTGTTTTCCAGAAAGTCAGGCCATATCTTTTCTGGAAGGTATTATCCAATGCTAAATTAAGAACATTTTTTCTCTACATAATTCACAAAGATTGGTTTACTACCTAAAAGATGGTTCTTCTTTCTATACATTCCAAGAAGCATTATGTTTTCCCCATTGCTGTTACTGCTTGCTGCCACTTTATTAGGTAAGCCCAATGTCTGCCCAATATCTCCTTACACTTCAAGGCTCAAGAAGCAGCATCTCATAAATTACTGTTGCTATGATGTAACTTCTCCCACCACAGCCTGCAAGCGGGGAAAGAGACTGACTGCAGCAGGAGCACAACTATCAAAAGAACTCTTAAGCCATTAATCAGCATTCAACCCAAGTTCCTTTCCTGCTTCATGGGATTAGCAAGGCACATCACGTTTGACCACCGAAGCCAGCTTTTGGAGTGGCAGCATCACATCAGCCGTTTTACGCTGAAAAAAGCCTGTATGTCCCATTCAATTGGAGCCATGGGGAGCCCAGCTTACCATCGCTGCTTCCTCTTAACACCACATCTGGAGACGGCGTTTGCTGGGAGCGAGAGCCAAAGGAATCGAGGCTGTCAAAGGAATCATCTCTACCGTGGCGAGGAGGAGAAAGAGAGTCACTGCGTTCTGAGTCCCAACAGTCTACATAGCCGCTGTCACGGATACTGCGCTTGGGGCTCTCAACATCCTCAGTATCCTAAAGAGGAACAAGGAGGAGGGAGAGAGAGTTGTTAAAGAAATTAACAGCAATAATTCTCAGTGCATCTAGTACATAGAATCATAGAGTTGGAAGAGACCTCATGGGCCACCCAGTCCAACCTCCTGCCAAGAAGCAGGAAAATTGCATTCAAAGTCATTTAGTAAGTATATTATTGGATTCCACGTGTCATTTACCTGAACTCATTCTTGATTTAAAGAAAAACATACTAAAGGAAAACATGTTCAGTACAAGGAAACCTGGATGCCCATTCATGATACATGGACAGCAATATTCTAGCTTTGATGTGCCTGGCATAATGTTAGGATAGCAGGAGATGTTACCTGCTCTCACATAAATCCACAACATAAAATCATACAGTTGGAATTGACCTCAAGAGCCATCTAGTCCAATAGATGACCAGAACTATAAGAATGTTTACTCTTAATACCTTGTTGACTAGATTACATATTCAACAATCTGGATGACTGGTCCTTCCCAGATTGTACTGTTTTAAATAAGAGGAAGAAAACATAGTAAACGCCAAGTTGCTTTCAAAGTCTATAATGCTACAGTATAATGCTACAGTAGACACATTTCCGGTTCCTCTTCTCCCCCTTATTTATATAGTTCAGTGTTGTATAATTACTTTAGAAGTAAAACAACAATAGAAACAGCCATTCTTACAAAAGGCATATAATCTAAAATATGCACATGCTTTCACCCAGAAGGGCAGAGTAATGCAAATGTAACACTAGACACAAGTTAAAACAAGTTACCCAAATATCCACAAAAGTACCATATAAATAAAGCAGAGAGAAGAATAAATACCCAACTATCATATACAAGATAATAAGGTGCATCTATTACTGGAGGGAGACAATAACATTACTCTATAACAGTGTTTCTTAAACCGGGGTTCGGGACCTCTGGGGGGGGGGGGGGTCGCAAGGGGGTGTCAGAGGGAATGCCAAAGACCATCAGAAAACACACTTGGGGTTCTGTGTGGGAAGTTTTGCTCTTTGGCCCAATTATCTCATTGGTGGAGTTCAGAATGCTATTTGATTGCAGGTGAACTATAAATCCCAGCAACTACAATTCCCAATTGTCAAGGTTTATTTTCCCCAAACTCCACCAGTGTTCACATTTGGGCATATTGAGTATTCCTGCCAAGCTTGGTCCAGATCCATCATTGTTTGAGTCCACAGTGCTCTCTGGATGTTGGTGAACTACAACTCCCAAACTCAAGGTCAATGCCCACCAAACCCTTCCAGTATTTTCTGTTAGTTATAGGAGTTCTGTGTGCCAGGTTTCGTTCAATTCCATTGTTGTTGGAGTTCAGAATGCTCTTTGATTGAAGGTGAACTATAAATCCCAGAAACTACAACTCCCAAAGGACAAAATCAACCCACCCCCAACTCCACCAGTATTCAAATTTGAGCACATCAGGTATCTGTCCAGTGAATGAAAATACATCCTACCTGTCAGATATTTACATTACAATTCATAACAGTAGCAAAATTACAGTTATGAAGTTGCAACGAAAATAAGGTTATGGTTGGGGTTCCCCACAACATGAGGAACTGTATTAAGGGGTTGTGGTATTAGGAGGGTTGGGAACCACTGCTCTATAATATATTAAATATATAGAATAATGTATAAATATTAAAATTAACATGGTGTCCCTATTTCGCGGATTTTTATTTATTGCGGGTGGTCCTGGAATGGAAGTGAGGGACCACTGTACACTATGTAACACGATTTTTCTTCCTGGGCTATAAATGTCATTTCCTAATTGGTTCTATCATTCAAACTTTGTTTTTGTGGTCTGCACTAAAGGTTAAAAATAGCAGTCACAAAAAGGAAGTTTCTGGAGTATAACAACTACTTTCAAAGTAAGCACCACACAATTAAACAGGAAATAACACTTTCAAACCAGGAACAGAACATTTTTCAAAATATGTTGCATATTATAATACATCGGGGCATCCTTTCCCTTGGTACTCATATATACAATCAATTTCGTTAGTCAAGTAAGTTTTGAAGCTTTTTGAAAAACACAACCAGCTAGAAAGTCCATGGGACAAGAGCCACCGGGAAGGGGAAAAAAAGACTTGTAAATCTACTATTGGAAGCAATGCTTCTTCTCCGAGGACTCTAAACTCTTCCAAAAAAGTAAGCTATTCTCTCTTATCCTGTCCATTAAAGGAGACAGTGGGTGAATATGTACACCACAGTCAACAGGCAATGATGTCCTTTCCATATCATTTTCAATGCCTACTTTTTTAAAAAAACTTGGCGGTACATCTTCTGCTTAACCCCATTCCCCAGTCAAACATCCCCAGTCAAACATGTCTCTAGAACATGGCCATATAGCCCGAAAAAACCCACAAGAACGGAGTGATTCCAGCCATGAAAGCCTTCGACAATACATCAAACATCTCTTTCAAATGACTAGAGGGAAACTACTGCAGAATGCAAAGCAAGGCACACAATAAATACGAAAAGCAAACATACACACCAGATGGAAGAAAAATCAGGATAAGCAACTTTACAAAGTACGTTTACTATTAATCCATTGGTGGAAGAGTCCTGTAGCATGGGAAAAGGCTACCGTATGAACGTGTGGTAGAAGTTTTCAGCCTCAAGCCCACTTCAATGAGACTGAGCTTACACATACCAAGTAGTCAGAAAATAATAATAGTCAACCTGAAACATGGCTGGTTCTTCATCCACATCCTGATCATAGAGGTCCATGCCATGCGGGCAAAGGCATCTTGGGTTCAGCTTAGGAGGCAAAGCATGTCTAACCTCCCCGAAGAGATCTTTTCAATCTAGCTTCTTGTCTCAAGCTGGGACATCCGCAGAGTGAATTTGCCGTTTCTGCTTTCGGCTCAATCAAAATAGCAAAGCTGTGAGCTCCAGCCTGCAAAGAGCCTCCTTCTACCTTGAGGAGAAATTCCAGTTATGAAAGAGTGGACGTCTTTCTTCCCGAACCAGTCAGCGGTGAAAAGAGAAGGGGGAAAAATATGCAAAACACTTTTCCTGATGCATCTAAAGAATTCAGTCTTGCTCTTTGCTTGTTGCCAGCTCCTGGCTCTGGGGGATATGAAAGCACTTGTAGCTGACCCACATGTTCAGAGCAGTGAGAACAATGGCTGCCTTTGACAGCCTGGCGATTATAAATTCTTTCCAGTGCAAGCTGCACATACTAAAACACCAAAAAACTGCAGAAGAGGGAAAAGGTCAGCAGAGCCATCCTCAAGCGTCCTTGCATTATGAGAAGATCATCCCTTGTTTCGGCCAGGATGTTATCACCAGTTATAACAGAGTGCGGCCAAGGCAAACAAAAACAAAAACTTTCTGAAGCTTCCCTTTGTACCACACACACACTGTACAAACAATGTCATCACTTTCACATATCATAATATCCCAAAACCCAGAACGAGGAATCTTTGAAAATATCAAAAAGATGCCAACAAAGGACGACACTGAAGTATATATATATATAAATGCTCTGTGCATAATGAGTACCTTATAAACAAAAGAACCAATGAACGAAATCACACCAAATTTGGCAACAAAATGTCTCACAACACAAGGAGTGACCATCACTCAAAAAATTATGATTTTGTCATTTGGGAGTTGCAGTTGCTGGGATTTATAGTTCACTTATAATCAAAGAGCATTCTGAACTCCACCAACAATGGAATTGAACCAAATTTGGCATACAGGACTCCCCTGACCAACAGAAAAAACTAGAAGGGTTTGGTGGGCATTGACCTTGAGTTTTGGATTTGTAGTACACGTACATCTAGAGAGCACTGTGGACTCAAACGATGATGGATCTGGACCAAACTTGGCACAAATATTCTATATGCCTAAATATGAACACAGATGGAGTTTGAGGGAAATAGACCTTGACCTTTGGGAGTTGTAGTTACTGGGATTTATAGTTCACCTACAATCAAAGAGCATGCTGAACCCCACAAACGACAGAATTGGGGCAAATTTCCCATACAGAACTCCCATGACCATCAGAAAATACTTAAGGCAGGCATGTAGCCGGGGGGGGGGGGGCTTAGGGGGCTTTAGCCCCCCCCCCAAATTCTCATGGTGGTCCGTGAGAAGGTCTTACTGGTGCATTATTTAAACTGTTATGCTTATTCATATCATGATCTGATCACCATACTCAATATATCCCATATGCATGGGGGTATTGGGGTAACGATATAAAATCAGCTCCCCCCGAAACAAAATTCTGGCTACGGGCCTGACTTAAGGCCATCTAGTCCAACTCTCTTCACCAGGGCAAGAAAATGTCATCAAAGCCCTCCTGACAAAGAGCCATCCAGCCATAGATATAGATATATATGATTCACACACACACAGATATAGTATCATAGATTTGAAAGGGACCCCTAAAGAAAGACAATGATATGTTGCATGTTCCAGAGCAAACCAGACACTCTCCACATCAACACTGGCAAAGAAACAAGAAATATTGTTTACCCACAAGCAGAAAGAAATTACATATATTAGAAACCAACATTTTCTAATTATTTTCCAGATCACCAGATTGAGCCACAGCAATGCGTGGCAGGGGACAGCTAGTAAATTATATTCAGAAATGTATGTCTCATATTCTCCGTCGACTTCACATTTTATATCTACATCAAAGTCTGAAAACAACCATCTAACTCAGGGGTCCTCAAACTTTTTAAACAGAGGGCCAGGTCACAGTCCATCAAACTGTGGAGGGCCGGATTATAATTTGAAAAAAAAAATGAATGAATTTCTATGGACACTTTTTTTTTTTGTCATGAGAAACTGCAAGTCGCTTCTGGTGTGAGAGAATTTGGCGTCTGCAAGGATGTTGCCCAGGGGACGCCCGGATGATTTGATGTTTTATCATCTTTGTGGGAGGCTTCTCTCATGTCCCGGCATGAGGAGCTGGAGCTGATAGAGGGAGCTCATCTGCCTCTCCACATATCTTATTTATAGTGCAAAAAACACTTTAAAACAATACAATCATTAAAATGAAGAATAATTTTAACAAATATAAACTTATTCGTATTTCAGTGGGAAGTGTGGGCCTGCTTTTGGCTGATGAATAGGATTGTTGTTGTTGCTGTTGTTGTGTGATTTCATGTTGTTTCAGACTTAGGTTGACCCTGAGCGAGGGCCGGGTAAATGACCTTCGAGGGCCATATCCGGCCCCCGTGCCTTAGTTTGAAGATTCCTGATCTAACTGATAGCTGAAATCTAAGTACAATTTAAGCGCTAGATTTTTAGGGATAAGTGCGTTCTATAGGAATATAGATACAAAGTGTTGGAAAGTTAGAAGGATCATACTTCCACATGTGGTGGTCATGTGAGAAATCAAAGATGTATTGGAAAAAAATACAAGTCATATTACAAGAAATATTAAAGATAAAAATTCCTTTGAAACCAGAGATATTCCTGCTTGGTACAACAGATCAGGATTTAGATAAAAACACTGACAAACTCCTATTCCTTTTAAACACAGCATCAACAATCTGCTATGCAAAAATTTGGTTAAAAGGAAGAGATCCCAGAAGAAGATGATTAGATGGGGAAAATTGCAGATATCAGAAATATGGACAGACTGAAATACATCTAAAAACATCTAAAAACAAGAGGACCCCGATAAAAGAAACATCTAAAAACAAGAGGACCCCGATAAAAGAAACATATTGGACAAAAGTGGGGGACATGAGAGAAGCCTCCTTGCAGGATTGCAAGACATCCGGGCGTCCCCTGGGCAACGTCTTCGTAGACGACTGATTCTCTCACTCCAGAAGCAACCAGAAGCGACTTGCAGCATGCAACACAGTGAAGACATCTGCCCTTGCACTATGCTACTCTGCTGCTGAGTGTGGAACACATCTCACTACGCTAAAACAGTAGATGTGGCTCTTAATGAGACATGCCGCATTATTACGGGGTGTCTGTGCCCTACACCACTGGAGAAATTACACTGTCTAGCCAGTATTGCACCACCTGACATCCTCTGGGAAGTAGCAGTGAAAGGACCAAGGCAGTGACATCTCCAGCTCATCCCCTGTTTGGATATTAGCCAGCACGTCAACGAATTAAATCAAGAAATAGTTTTCTAAGATCTACAGAGATACTCGCTGGAACACCTCAGCAAGCGAGAGTCCAAAAGTGGCAGGCTCAAACCTAGAACCTCAATCAATGGCTGGTACCAAATGAGAGACTCCTCCCTGGGCACACAAAAAACTGGGCAACTTGGAAGGTGCTGAACAGAGTGCTTTCTGGCACCACGAGATGCAAAGCCAACCTCAAGAAATGGGGCTACAAAGTGGAATCCACAACATGCGAGTGTGGAGAAGAGCAATGCAACCTGAGCCCTGCCACATGCACAATGGAGGACCTTCTTGCGGTAACACCAGAGGCACTCCAAATGGCCAGATACTGGTTAAAGGACATTTAATCAACTACCAAGCTTGCAAACTTTGTATTTTGTCTGTCTGTTTGTTTGTTTGTTTGTTAAAAAATGCAACACAACTGTTCGGTCTGCTCCTGACACGATAAATAAAATAAATTGGATAAAAGTGACAGAATACTTGAAACAAGAATAAAAATATATTGCCATAGAAAGAAGAGAGGAAAATACAGAAGATATAAAGAATAAAAGACGGAAAAGGAAGAATTCACATGGATGATACCCAGAAGTCAAAAACCCTTTATATATCTTTTTCTCTTCCTCCCCCCTTTTACTTCTGTTTCTTCCTTTCCTTTTTCTCTCTTCTTTCCTACCTCCACGCTATCATCTGTTTTTCTTTCGCCATCCAAAGAGATATATATATATATATATATATATATATATAAAGGAAAATTTTCAATAAAGATTATTTTTTTAAAAAAGGAATAATTACCAATCATGATTGATAAAGACACCCTGTTAGCTGTAGTATACCTGGATTCTCACTACTTTATGGATGAAAATAAACCTTAGTATTAATCACGGATATGAAAAATCTAGGTTTAAATCTTTACTGTTTTTTGAAGATGTTTCCAACATTACAAAGTTGAAAACAGGGGTTTTCTATCAGTGTATTCTCAAAGAGAAATAGCATAGTATATTTTGCAGATATTGTTTCCTTGTATTTCTACTATAGATATTTAATACCCGTATCACACCCCACTGTTATAGCACTGTATTCTACTTTAATTGCCATGACAACCTTTTGTGGAATTCTGGGCTTTGTAATTTAATGAGATCCAAGAGCCCTCTGGCTGAGAATTCTAATTGCCCCTCTGAAAACTGCAAATCCCAATATTCAATAAGCTGTTGCCATGGGAGTAAAAGTGGAATACAATGCTGTAACAGTGTAGTGTAATATGCTGCTATGAGTAAACTTAAAAAAAATCCCACCTGTGCAACACACACACACACAAATGTAAGATGCCTAGTGTCTGGTGAATATGGGGAGAAGAATGAACAAAAAGAAAGGTGGAGGAATGGATAAATCAGCAAGATATAAAAACATGGGTTTGAGAAAATAAAATGGACACTGAAGGCACAACTTGGAAATATTAGTATTGGTGCTAACAGGCAAAATTAAATCATTAGGTAAAGGTAAAGGTTTTCCCCTGACATTAAGTCCAGTTGTGTCCGACTCTGGGGTGTGGTGTTCATCTCCATTTCTAAGCCGAAGAGCCAACCTTGTCCGTAGACACCTCCAAGGTCATGTGGCCAGCATGACTGCATGGAGCACCTTCCCGCCAGAGTGGTACCTATTGATCTACTCACATTTGCATGTTTTCCAACTGCTAGGTTGGCAGAAGCTAGGGCTGACAGCAGGAGCTCACGCCCATCCCCGGATTCGAACCTGTGACCTTTCGGTCAACAAGTATAGCAGCTCATGCTTTAACCCACTCAGCCACTGGGTGCTCATTAGTTTGTAATAAACTGTTAAGAAAGTTTATTAATTTAATTGGTTAATTAAAATAGGGGAAAGCAATACTATACTATAGATGGAAAGCCACAATGGCCTCTCACAAGTTTTTTTTTTAACTTTGGGGGATTTTTTTTTCATCAAAAGGGCCTTTTTATGTCACCTAAGGGCCACAGGGTGCAATCTGCATTGCGGTAATAGAGACTCCCACCACTGCGGATCCGTTCAAAAATGTGCTTTACTATGTGTTGCCGACAAGTGATTCACTGGTATGGTGTAGTGAACTGAACATTGTACTAGGACAGGGTTTCAAGCAAATTGACCTTGGGCAAATCACATTCTATCAACCTCAAAGGAAGGCAAGGAAAAAAAAATCTAATCTGAACAAATCTTGCCAAGAGAATTCCACGATAAAGTTATGATCAATTAGAAATTACCTGAAAGTATACAACAATTCCAGTTGGTATTACTCATAGGCTTCCCTAAGCTGCCTTAGGACCTCATCACATTGAGTTCCTGAATCTGGGGAACAGTGGGGGCATTCGTTGGGCAAAAATGTAGAGCAGCATGGGAACCCGTCACCTGGGCCTTACATCGTCCCCTTCCCGATCTCACCGGGCTCCCCCTTGCTGTCCCTATTCTGTCTAATGAGAAGACGGGAAAGCCCCCCCCCCCCCGCAATGTTCTCTGTGTAGCTTCCAGGACGTTTCCAGGACGGAGCCCAGCCAGAAGTAGCCTTGCGTTGTATGATGGGCTCCTGTGGGCTCGGGTGAGGAAGCAACCTGGAAGCATCCTAGGGTGCTTCCAGAAGACAATGTGATGAGATCCATAGTCCCAGAGAGAGCCTTTGTTTTCAATATGGAAGTAAACTGGAACTCAATATCTGGCCACCTTTGGATTGTATGTCAGAGTACCCCAACAGATTAAAAAATATTAAAAGACTGCTGAAAATTACAAAAAGTGAAGTAACAAGAATCATTAATCAATAGGAAGGTTGTTAGAATTTAATTGTGAAAACAATGGATTTAGAAATCAACGAAATGTTAACAAATTTACATATGCAATGTTAAAATGTACAGCTTTTTTCATGTCATGAGCGACTTAAGAAACTGCAAATAACTTCTGATGTGAGAGAATTGGCCATCTGCAAGGACGTTGCCCAAGCTCTAAACGGTTCAGGACCTGCCTACCTTTGTGGCCGCATTCTCCCCTACGAGCCCACACAGTCCTTAAGATCTTCCGGGGATGTTCTTCTCTCACTCCCACCCCCGTCTCAGGCGTGGTTGGTGGGAACGGGAGAAAGAGCATTCTCGGTGGTGGCCCCTCATCTCTGGAACTTCCCCCCCCCCCAGGGAAATTAAGCTGGCACTCTCCCCACCCACATTCCATAAGGAATTAAATATGTGGACGTTTTGTTGTGCATTCGACTGACGAGTCCTATGACAAATGACCTGTAACATGACTGAATCATGACTTGAATCTGAATTCCTATATTACATTACTCTCTCTCTCTCTCTCTATATATATATATATATTGTTGTTGTTCATTCGTTCAGTCGTCTCCGACTCTTCGTGACCTCATGGACCAGCCTACGCCAGAGCTCCCTGTCGGCCGTTACCACCCCCAGCTCCCTCAAGGTCAGTCCAGTCACTTCAAGGATGCCATCCATCCATCTTGCCCTTGGTCGGCCCCTCTTCCTTTTGCCTTCCACTTTCCCCAGCATAATTGTCTTCTCTAGGCTTTCCTGTCTCCTCATGATGTGGCCAAAGTACTTCAGCTTTGTCTCTAGTATCTTTCCCTCCAGTGAGCAGTCGGGCTTTATTTCCTGGAGGATGGACTGGTTGGATCTTCTCGCAGTCCAAGGCACTCTCAGAACTTTCCTCCAACACCACAGCTCAAAAGCATCGATCTTCCTTCGCTCAGCCTTCCCTAAGGTCCAGCTCTCACATCCGTAGGTGACTACAGGGAATACCATGGCTTTGACTAGGCGGATCTTTGTTGCAAGTCTGATGTCTCTACTCTTCACTATTTTATCGAGACTGGACATTGCTCTCCTCCCAAGAAGTAAGCGTCTTCTGATTTCCTGGCTACAGTCTGCATCTGCAGTAATCTTTGCACCTAGAAATACAAAGTCTGTCACGGCCTCCACGGTTTCTCCCTCTATTTTCCAGTTGTCAATCATTCTTGTTGCCATAATCTTGGTTTTTTTGACGTTTAGCTGCAACCCGGCTTTTGCGCTTTCTTCTTTCACCTTGATTAGAAGGCTCCTCAGCTCCTCCTCGCTTTCGGCCATCAGAGTGGTGTCATCTGCATATCTGAGGTTGTTAATGTTTCTTCCAGCAATTTTCACCCCAGCTTTGCATTCATCAAGCCCCGCACATTGCATGATGTGTTCTGCATACAAGTTAAAAAGGTTGGATGAGAGTATGCAGCCTTGCCGTACGCCTTTCCCAATCTTGAACCTGTCTGTTGTTCCGTGGTCAGTTCTGACTGTTGCTACTTGGTCCTTGTACAGATTCCTCAGGAGAGAGACAAGGTGGCTTGGTATGCCCATCCCACCAAGAACTTGCCACAATTTATTATGATCCACACAGTCAAAGGCTTTAGAATAGTCAATGAAGCAGAAGTAGATGTTTTTCTGAAACTCCCTGCCTTTCTCCATTATCCAGCGGATATTGGCAATCTGGTCTCTCGTTCCTCTGCCTTTTCTAAACCCAGCTTGAACATCTGGCAACTCTCGCTCAATGTATTGCTGGAGTCTTCCTTGCAGGATCTTGAGCATTACCTTACTGGCATGAGAAATAAGGGCAACTGTACGGAAGTTTGAGCAGTCTTTCGCATTTCCCTTTTTTGGTATGGGGATATAAGTTGATTTTTTCCAGTCTGATGGCCATTCTTGTGTTTTCCATATTTGCTGGCAAATGGCATGCATCACCTTGACAGCATCATCTTTTAAGATTTTAAACAGTTCAGCTGGGATCCCATCATCTCCTGCTGCCTTGTTGTTAGCAATGCTTCTTAAGGCCCATTCAACCTCACTCCTCAGGATGTCTGGTTCTAATTCATTCACCACACCGTCAAAGCTATCCTCGATATTGTTATCCTTCCTATACAGATCTTCTGTATAGTCTCGCCACCTTCTCTTGATCTCTTCAGCTTCTGTTAGGTCCCTGCCATCTTTGTTTCTTATCATACCAATTTTTGCCTGAAATTTACCTCCAATGTTTCTAATTTTCTGGAAGAGGTCTCTTGTCCTTCCTATTCTGTTGTCTTCTTCCACTTCCATGCATTGCTTATTTAAAAATAGTTCCTTATCTCTTCTGGCTAACCTCTGGAATTGCGCATTTAACTGGGCATATCTCCCCTTTTCACTGTTTCCTTTTGCTTTCCTCCTTTCTTGGGCTACTTCCAGTGTCTCAGCAGACAACCATTTTGCCTTCTTCGTTTTCTTTTTCTTTGGAACGTACTTTGTTGCCGCTTCCTGAACAATGTCGCGGACTTCTGTCTGTAGTTCTTCTGGGACTCTGTTTACTAAATCTAGTCCTTCAAATCTGTTCTTCACTTCCACTGTATATTCGCTAGGAATGTTAGTGAGATCATATCTAACTGGTCTGTGTATTTTCCCTGATCTCTTTAGTTTTATTCTAAATTGGGCAATAAGAAGTTCGTGATCTGAGCTACAGTCAGCCCCAGGTCTTGTTTTCACCGACTGGATGGATGTCCGCCACCTTTGGCTGCAAAGGATGTAGTCAATCTGATTTCGGTGTTGACCGTCTGGTGAGGTCCATGTATAAAGCCGTCTTTTAGGTTGTTGGAAGAGAGTATTCGTTATACACAGCGAGTTTTCCTGGCAGAATTCTATCAGCCTGCGTCCCGCTTCATTTTGTTCTCCCAGACCATGCTTGCCTGTGATCCCAGTTGTCATTTGACTTCCCACCTTGGCATTCCAGTCTCCTGTAATGAAAATAATGTCTCTTTTTGGTGTATTATCCAGTAGGCCCTGCAGATCCTCATAGAACTGATCTACTTCTGCTTCTTCAGCAGCTGTGGTTGGGGCGTATATTTGGATCACTGTGATGTTGAAAGGCTTTCCTTGCACTCGAATTGAGATCATTCTGTCATTTTTTGGGTTGTATCCAAGCACCGCTTTAGCGAATTTCTTATTAATTATGAAGGCTACTCCATTTCTTCGATGTTCCTCTTGTCCGCAGTAGTAGATCTGGTGGTCATCTGATGTGAAGTGGCCCATTCCAGTCCATTTCAGTTCGCTGACCCCCAGAATGTCTATCTTTAGTCTTGACATCTCACCAATAACAACATCCAATTTGCCCTGGCTCATAGATCTTACATTCCAGGTTCCTATGGTGTGTTGATCTTTAGAGCATCGGATTCGTCGTTCGCCTCCAGTACCGTCGGCCGCTAGCCTTCCTTTCGGCTTTGAGCTAGCTGCGTCATCACATCTGGGGCTAGTTGAACTTATCCTCTGCTCCTCCCCAGTAGCATTTTGGCCATCTTCCGACCTGGGAGTCCCATCTTCCAATGGCATACCGACATATCTCTGGTTGTACTGGTCCATTTAGTTTTCTTGGCAAGGATACTGGAGTGGTTTGCCATTGCCTTCCCCAGGGATCACGCTTGGTCTGACCTCTCTGCCACAACCGTCCCGTCTTGGGTGGCCCTTCACGGTTTCGCTCATGACATCATTGAGGTGCTCAAGCTCCAGCGCCCCGACAAGGCGGTGATCCTTTGCTGGAGCTCTCTCTCTCTCTATATATATATTTATATATATGTGTGTGTTAAGCCGAATTGATCCTGTTTAATTGCTCTGTTTCAATGTTATTTCCTATGCTATTATACGTTTCTATCCACCTTATTGAACCACCTTATCCTTTAACCAGTTCGCATAGTGGCCTCTCCCCCCCCCCCCACTCCAAAATTAGTCTGCTGTTGCTTTTGATACTTGTTTATTATTGTAATTCTGGTTTATGCTGTTTTAATTTGTTATTGTTTTGTTTTTAATTGTATTTTGCCTTGGGCTTGGCCCCATGTAAGCCGCCCCGGGTCCCTTCGGGGAGATGGAGGCGGGATAGAAAAATAAAGTTCTTTTTCTTCTTCTTCAGGGGACGCCCAGATGTTTTGATGTTTTACCATCCTTGTGGGAGGCTTCCCTCATGTCCTCGCATGGGGAGCTGGAGCTGTCAGCGGGAGCTCATCCACATGGGTTAAACCCAGTCCTGCCAGAACAAGGGTTTAACCCGCTGTGCCACTGGGGGTTCATATAAAGCTGTGAAGCTGAATATTTATGATATTTCTTATATTTGTTATAAAACATGCAGTATTATCACCCCTATATTGCTAAAAACGGACCACACTGAAAGACTGTGAGCTCTCCTAAACCTACTAATGAATGGAAAGGTTAAAACCAGGAACTTCCTAGCGTGTAGCTTTGCACTCTTTGCAACTGCAGAATCTCAGACAAATCACAGGAACAATGACAAAAATGCTACTAAGATAAGCAGCTGAGAGAAAGCTGCACAGAATCTGACAAGAGATTTACATGCAAAGCAGGACAACTCAAAGTTCAAATGCCCTACAGACTTCCAAGTGAGACAAATTAATTAGGGTCACTAAAGATCTTGATGCCAAAAGTACCATAGCGTGCTTAAAGCTAAGGTTCCCTAAGGCCAAGCTCCGAGAGGACAATAGCTGTAAGGTGAAATAAAGCCACAGACCTAAAGGAAATTAACATTCACAGAATGATGGCTGAGATCCGTAACTGACTAATGTATTGACTACTATATGCGGATTGAGTTGACATTGCTTTATCTTGGCGAACTGGTTTTATATGTATTTTATCTTATTGTATTTTTATTCATTGTTATGTATTATGTTTAAATGGTTTTACTTGTTAGTATTGAATCCTTGCTGTGAACCGTCCTGAGTCCCTCTACGGAGGTAGAGAACAGTATATAAAAGTTTTTAATAATAATAATAATAATAATAATAATAATAATAATTTGATAAGGAAGAGAGGACACTCAGTTATGGCACTCCCCCTCAGTTCTGTTTGGCAATGGCAAGGTAATTATTAAATAATTAATACATTTATGTCTTTTCCAAGACATAAATAATTAAAAGAAATGCATTAAGTTTATACATCCAAATTGTTCATGAATAGTCTTTTGTTAGATTGGGCCTTGGCAACAAGTCACTAAAGGTTTACAAAAAATGACATGTTTTTGTTCTTTATTTGGCAAGTTTAACTTTCCACAAGTAGTCAAAATCCCAACAGACCAATACAGGTCTTTACAGACAAGAACATTAGTGATAATCTGGTTACTAACTGCTCTGGGAATTTTTACAAGTCCAGTGTATAGCTTTTTTTTACTCTCTCACAGCTCTTGATTTATTTATTTCATATCAAAAGCATTGCAAAATTAGTATAAAACTGATAAAATAGAAGGTATGCAGGCAGCTAAATATCTTTTATCTAAATATATTGTGATATTGTGACACTGGCAGTCTTTAGGAAGAGTTTGAAGACCTGGCTGTTCCGGTGTGCCTTTCCAGAATAGGAAACTCAAGCAATATGTCTCAGAAGCACTTTATCAGAGATTTAGGATTGTCTGCACATTGCACTTACCCTAAAATCCTACATTGCACCTGTCATACTCAGCACTTTTTAATCTGTACCCATTACATTCGGCCCGGCCCTAGTTTTATTGTGTTATGGTGTATTGTTTTTATTGTTTACTGTTATTACTTAAGGTTTTGATTTGCTTTATAATGTTATGTGTATTGTTATGCTGTTGTTTTTATTGAGGCCTTAGCCTTTGTAAGCCACATCGAGTCCTTCGGGAGATGTTAGCGGGGTACAAATAAAGTTAATAAATTAATTAATTAATAATAATATTAGTAATATTACACGTAATCTATATAAATAAAAATGTAATGTTCGTTTGTGGGATTAACAATACTCAAAAACCACTGGACGAATTGCTGCCAAATTTGGCCACAAGACACCTACTAACCCAAGGAGTGACCATCACTCAAAAAATTGATTTTATCATTTGAGAGTTTTAGTTGCTGGGATTTATAGTTAACCTACAATCAACGAGTATTCTGAACTCCACCAGTGATGGAATTGAACCAAACGTGGCATACAGGACTCTAATGACCAACAGAAAACATTAGAAGGGTTTGGTGGGCATTGACCTTGAGTTTGGGAGTTGTAGTTCGCCTACATCCAGAGAGCGCTGCGGACTCAAACAATGATGGCTCTGGACAAAACTTGGCACGAATATTCCATATGCCCAAATATGAACACATATGGAGTTTGGGGGGAAATGGACCTTGACATTTGGGAGTTGTACTTACTGGGATTTATAGTTCACCTACAATCAAAGAGCATTCTGAACCCCATCAACGACAGAATTGGGGCAAACTTCCCACACTAAACCCCCATGACCAACAGAAAATACTTAAGGCCATCCAGTCCAACTCCCTTCACCAGGGCAAGAAAATGTAATCAAAGCCCTCCTGACAAAGAGCCATCCAGCCATAGATATAGATAGAGCAATATGATTCATGCACACGGAGATATAGTATCATAGATTTGAAAGGGACCCCTAAAGAAGGACAATTAAATGTTGCATGTTCCAGAGTAGGCAAACCAGACAATCTCCACACCAATACTGACAAAGAAATAGCAAGAAATACTGTTTACACACAAGCATAAAGAAATTGCATATATTACAAATCAACATTTTCTCATTACTTTATTTTCCAGATCACCAGACTGGGCCACAGCAACGCGTGGCAGGGGACGGCTAGTATTATAAATATTATCTGTGTATACAATATATATTATATTACATTACATTATTATATTATATTTTCTATCCACATTAAAAAGTAGTGATATATACAAATAAAACCCAGAGAGCCAGTTGCCTATCCTAACTCCGGTGTGTTTGGTGTTAGCAGGTTTCTGTGAAAAGGAGGTAAGCCATGATACCTTGAACGTATTGGAAAAAGGCAGGTGATTGAGGAAATAAGTAAGTGAGAGTCAGAAAGAAAGAAATATGGACATGCACTGTACAACATTAAAGTGCACAGTATCCATTGCCAGAACTCTGCCGGACCCCAAATTCAATCCCCATTCAATAATAAAAAAAAGACCACTCTTTGTTCACCCCCATCTCCTCCAACCATTCTGACATCTTTCCCAAATTCCCAGCAGTTCCACATCTTGCATACCAATAGACTACATTTAATCCTTTGGCCGACTGCCAGTTTTTGAAAGCGAGAAGGAGAAAAAGAGAGTACATTTGACTATCGTGGAAAAGTTCAGCAGCAAGACAAATAAAAATCAGATCATCTATACTGCAGGACAATGTCTGCTTTCCACGCATAAAAATATTGCAAAATACAAAACCGGATTGTTCTTCTTTTTAAAAAAAATCCAAATATTTGAGTAAATGAATGAATGAAACTGTAGAAGGATTTGATTCTCAGAAAGCCGTTTTGTAGGGCTATCAAATTAGTTCAATTTAACATTGTTTTGTCTATCATGCCAGTAATTGAAACAGGCAGGAGAGTGCAGAAAACCATGCCAACTGATGGGAAATCCATGCCTCCTCTTTCTATGTACTTGAGCCAGACTTTTATTTATTCATTCATTTATTTACAACATTTATATGCTGCCCTTCTCACCCCGAATGGGACTCAGAGCGGCTTACAAGATATATATACATGCAATATATTATATTATTAGCATAATAATAATAATAATAATAATAATAATAATAATCTTTATTTATACCCTACCACCATCTCCCCAATGGGGACTCGGAGCGGCTTACATGTGGCCAAGCCCGGACAACATATTACATCGAAATAAAACCAAAACATAATCAACAAGCAACATCAGCAAAATTACATTTTAAGAATACATATGAATACAATAACAAAATAATACTACAATAAACACAATTGCAGTAACAGTGAGTGGGTCACATGTACAGGATAAAATGTTAAAAACTCTAATGAGATAAAAAATAGGAGCAGGTTATTTGCAGGGAGCTCATAAAGACACACCAGGCTTTGAAACTAAACTTCCCATTTTGGGGGGGGGGGGGGGGGTGTATTCCAGTGACAGAAGCGTTGAGGGGAGCAGTAGTGTCATGTTGTGCACCTACTCGCCAAAGGCGCAGCGGAAGAGCCAGGTTTTAAGGTTCTTTTTAAATGTTTCTAGTGTAGGGGCTTTCCATAGTACAATATCAGTATTATATATTACTATATATTACTATATTGTACTATATCATTATATTGTAATATTATTAGTAATATTGCATGTAATACAAAATATATAATTATAATATCATATTATTATTAGTAGTATTATACTGTATTACATTATAACATTATAAATATTATATGTATATACAATATATTATATAACGTAACATTGTATTGTATTGTATTGTATTATTAGCATAGCAGAGGAGACAAGGTGGAACTGTCTTCTGGTCCCCTCTCTCTGGCCCAGATCAGCAGTTGGTGCTGGGGGGAGGGGGTCCCCAAATGATGACATATGGAAGAGTGGCAAACACTGGATTACAGTGTTTGCCACTGTGATGAAGTGTGAATTTTAACCTACAGTTATGTATAATTATAGATAGGTGTTTAAGTATCTATAGGGTATATAAAATAGCATAACTGGAGGGATGGTAGCCAGCTCAGCTCACTCTGAGCTGGGTTGCCATGGAAAAAGGGGAGGAGCCAACTGCCACTTGGCAGGGCAGCCATTTTAAAACGGTCAGTCTGTGGTCTGAGAACTGCAGGAAAGGCTGGTTCTACAGTGTTGAGAATCAGGGAAGCAGTCTGTAGTTAGAGAACTACAGGGAAAGGCTGGTTCTACTATGCTGAGAACCAGGAAGGTTTAGGCTTTTAGCCTGTGCGGTTTAGATAGGTCAAGTTGGCTTATTTAGATTAGTAGTTAGTGTATGAGCAAAAAGGGGAAGAGAACCCAAGTAAGCATCTTTACTGCAACAGAAATAATATAGGGAAAGAATAAGCTGGTACCTGAAGTGAACTGTTAAGGAAAGAAACTCAGTTTGAAGAAAAATAAGTTTAAAACCTGTTTAGTGGAAGGAACAGTCCTCTCAAGAGTTGTTTTATGGAATGTTATAAATGTAATCTCTAAAGAAATGTGCCTCTAGGAGTTAAGAAACATTGAAACCATTAAGTTTCTTCTATACTTCAATAAACTTGTTACAGTTTCTCTTAAAGCCAAATATCTATTACATATACATTCAAGTCAAGCCGCGCTACACATTAAAGAAACACCAACAAAATATTATAAGCTATTAGCTGTGTTATCAACTTTATAAATCCATTACAAATAGTAGGAGACCCTGATAAATCAGTGATGGCCCTACTGCTTCTGGTGTCGTCTTTACAAAGTGATAGTGTCGTTACAAAGTGGTGGCATCTTTACAGCCACTATTATTGAGTTAAAATTGGACATTGGATTATTTATTTATTTATTTACTACATTTTTATACTGCTCTTCTCAGCCCTCAGCTTTTAAAACGTTTGTACTAAATAGAATACAATTCTGCCCACCTTAACCCTGAAGCTGGCTGTGAACTATTCTAAACACTTTTTTTTCTTCGTGTCGGACGTGACTTGAAAAACTGCAAGTCACTTCTGGTATGAGAGAATTGGCCGTCTGCAAGGACGTTGCTCAGGGGATGCCCGGATGTTTTACCATCATGTGGGAGACTTCTCTCAAACGCTTAAAAACATGCTTTGCACTTTTCACTATGAAAACCACTATGTGCCTTGGGTTAGTAACCTATTGTTACGAATTCATTTGTAACATGTGGTTCTATCTGAGTGCATACATCTGTATTATGACAATTTTTTTGAACCGATAATCTGTAGCATGGCATTCCGTAACGCCACAGTTATCATAGCCATCTGGATAAAATCAAGCCCATAGACACACAATAAAAGTAGTCATAACAGAAATGCAAAAGATCTCTACCCCAACCATTTCCTATATTGCAAACATATTGTGGAATGAAGAAAAAATAGAACCATTCACACTATAAACATTTTATGATTATTATCAAAGTGATCTGATGCTTGTTGCAAGAACGGATGGATGAGGACCTACAGATTAGCTGAATCATGGGACACGATTCAGAGGGAAAATCTACACACATATCCCACACACTCTTACACATGCTTTACTGACATGAATGGGAGTCATGCAAGAGTTGTTCCTTCATTAACACACAATAGTCCCTTCCCTCTATTCAGGGAGGAAAGCCATTCTCAAAAGCTGAAGTCAGCATAAAAAGCCAGTAAGCAGGATGGCATTTTTTTGTCGCACCAGTAAAATGCAGAAAGTCTTTGTTGATATAGAGACAAGCCAAGATATAATGATGTCTACATGGAAGTGCTCCAATTGTGTGGTAAGGGATGTGAGTCCATTTTGCCAGCAAAAGAAAACAAATGGATGAAGGCAGCAGAACCAGTGCAATCACAACTGTCTTAATGTCCTTGTTTCAGCGATATCAGAATGTGGCTTTTTATTCTATTTATTAGTATCTAGTAAAGTGTGCCTTTTCTCCACATATGGGTGGACATGTTTTTCTAGGGATCACAGGATGATTGTTTGGGAGTTAATCCCTTTTGAAACAATTACAGTGTTCCCTTGCTACTTCGGGGTTCACTTTTAGCAGACTCGCTGTTTCGTGGGTTTTTGAAAATAATAAAAAATATAAAATATAAAATATTCACATCCAGTGGAGGCTGGGGACACCAGAAGTGCGGTGGCCTGAGGTGCGGTGTGGAAGGCCTGCCACCCTGGCCTGCTGCTACCTGCGTGGTTCCGGAGGCTCTTCCGTTGTCTGTGGAGGCCAGGGAGGCAGGCAGGCACCCTTGGGATGGGCCGGGAGATGGGTAAGGAAGCACGGGTACAAAAATAATATATAAAATATGTAAAATAATGTATAAATATTAAAATTAACATGGCATCCCTACTTCGTGGATTTTCACTTATCGCGAGTGGTCCTGGAACAGAACCCCCGTGATAAGTGAGGGACCACTGTACACTATGTAACATGTCATTTCCTAATTGGTTCTATCATTAAAAAATAGTAAACATTTATTAAACTGCAAAAACTTTGTTTTGTGTGACATCCTGCAGCACATTTTGCTATACGTTTTCAAAGACCACAAATGATCAGCCACTGCCAGAAGGGATAGAGAGTTTCATCTATGCTGACGACTGTGCCATCACCACTTAAGCAGGGAGCTTTGAAATGGTTGAACAGAAGATCTCCGAAGCTTTGGGTGCTCTTACTGCCTATTACAGGGAAAAACAGCTGATCCCTAATCCATCTAAAACACAGACATGTGCTTTTCATCTTAAGAACAGATAAGCATCTTGAGCTCGGAGAATCACCTGGGAAGGAATCCCACTGGAACATTGCAGCACATCAAAATGCTTGGGAGTTACTCTGGACCATGCTCTGACTTACAAGAAGCACTGCCTGACTATCAAGCAAAAAATGAGTGCAAAAAATAATATAATACGAAAGCTGACTGGCACAACCTGGGGATCACAACCAGATACAGTGAAGACATCTGCCCTTGAGCTTTGCTACACTGCTGCTGAATACGCATGCCCAGTGTGGAATACATCTCACCACATTAAAACAGTGGGTATGGCTATTAATGAAACATGCTGCATTATCACAGGATGTCTACGCACCACACCACTGGAGAAATTATACTGTTTAGCTGGTATTACACCACCTAACATCCGTCAGGAAGTAGCAGCCTATAATGAAAGGACATCTCCGGCCCATTGCTGTTCAGATATCAGCCACCATGCCAATGACTTAAATCAAGAAACAGCTTCCTAAGAACTACAGAAAAACTCGCAGGAACACCTCAGCAAGCGAGAGTCCAAAGGTGGCAGGTTAAAACACGGAACCTCAATTCATGGCTGATGTCACATGGAAAACTCCCTCCTGAGCACACAGAAGACTTGGAAGGCACTGAACAGGCTGAGCTTTGGCACCACGAGATGCAGAGCTAACTTTAAGAAATGAGGCTACAAAGTGAAGTACACGACATTCAAATATGGAGAAGTGCAAACCACAGACCACTTACTACAATGCCACCTGAGCCCTACCACATGCACAATGGAGGACCTTCTCACAGTGACAACAGAGGCACTCCAAGTAGCCAGCTTCTGGTCAAAGCACATTGAGTATAATGCCAAGTTTTTAACTCTGTTTGTTTCTTTTGATTACATTATAACTGCATCCTAGATTTGCTTCTGACACAATAAATAAATAAATATCTCATAAAGTCCAATACAACATAGCCTGTGGCAGCCACAAAAACAAAGTCTCTGGAGTATAGCAACTACTTTCAAAATAAATACCATACATTTAAACAGGAATTAACACTTTCAAACGAGGAACAGATTTTTTTTTCAAATTTTGTTATATAATATTATGTATCTATCAAAGCAGCAGGGAAACTGTAACCACAGAGGTAACATTGCTAGAAGTTGGTGGAGATGTTTGTATCTTTCACCTTTCCTAACATTCTCCAACAAAATATCGCATTATAGGTTTCAAAAGCCAAAATATTCTAAAATTGTTCACATAGGTTGCGAAGATAGTGCCACCTTTGATTTACAATGGATCAGAGTACACAAACTTTGTTCCATGCACAAAATGATGAAAAAAATATTGCGTATGAAATAACCTTCAAGTAATGAGCTGCATATGAAACATAAATGAATTTCATATTTAGACTTAGGTCCATAATATCTCATTACAGGTATCTGAAAAAATCCAAAACCTAAAATACCTCTGGTCCTAGACATTTCAGATAAGGAATACTCAACCTGCACTGATGGTAGAACAGAGTGCTTTCAGAAATCAGTGAGCAGCAGGCTTATTTCTCCCTGCAGCTCATCTGAAATAATAGTAGATAGTATTATGAGCCCAGGAAGACGGTGTGGTATGCAAAACCTCAATGTGTATAGGCTAGATATTCCCAAAGAAGTGTAAGTGCAACCTATGGTGGCTCACAGGAGCATAACTTTTGATGACATGTTTGTTCAAGGGAGTATGGCAGCCCACACAAAAAATATGCTCATGACAAAAAAACTTCTGCACTACAATCTGCAGTTTAAGGAGGCAATTAGGCATGGTTGATCCAAAAAAAATGGTTCAAAAGTTGTTTCGAATGTAGGGGGTGCTGGTGGTTGGTTTCGGAAAGGAATTCTGATTTTTTCCGATTTTTTTTGAACTTTCCGAATTTTCCAAATTGCTTCGTTAATGGGGGACATGATTGTGCAATATACGAAAAAAAAGCAAATGGCACTGGGCAAACTTCAGGGATTCTTTCTCCTTCATTTTTAGACCAATCCTAACAAAACTTGCCACTGTGACACAAACAGCAGGGAGAGGCCTTTTTGGCTTTTTGAAGTTGATTTCACACCTTCAGGAAGGAAAATATTTTGACTATATTGGATTTCTATTGTCTCCTCAGTAGCAACATAAAGCAACTAAGGACACAAAGAGCAGGGAGAGGCCTTTTTGGCTTATAGAATCATAGAATCAAAGAGTTGGAAGAGACTTCATGGGCCATCCAGTCCAATCCCCTGCCAAGAAGCAGGAATATTGCATTCAAATAACCCCTGACAGATGGCCATCCAGCCTGTTTAAAAGCTTCCAAAGAAGGAGCCTCCACCACACTCCGGGGCAGAGAGTTCCACTGCCGAAGTTGATTTTTGAAGTTGATTTCACAACTTTAAGAAGGATAATATTTTGACTATTTGGCAACGCAAAGCAAACTGAGGAAACAAACTGCACCATAACACCTCAATATTACCCACCTATGCATCGCCCACTTGTCCCAAATCCCAACAACAAAAACACACAAGCGGCTGCAAGGCAGGCAACAGCCCTTCTCCCTCCTGCCATGGTTCTCTGCTGCCCTGCTCTTCTTCCCCCCAACAGAAACAACACACAAGTGGCTGCAAGGCAGGCAGGAAACAGCCCTGTTCCCAGCCCTTCTCCGCTTGCTCTGCTCTTCCAACTGCTCTTCTTCCAACCTCCCTTCCCTTTCTCTTTCCCCTTCCCTTCCTGGGCTCACAATGAGCCTCTGAGCCATGTGCTGCCCTTTATATAGCGCAATGGCTGCCGTGCGGAAACCCCAGCCCTCCCTTTCCCAAAACTTCTCCCCTCATTGGCTGGGAGGCAAGCATCCCAGCATGCAAGCTGCTTGCCTCCAAACGCTGAGTCACTTCTGACTCACTTCCTGAGTCAGAAGAAAAATGGCGAGACAAGCTTCGGAAGGGATTTCCAGTTTTCTTAAAAACTTTGAAATTGCTTCAAAAGGTAATTTTTCCAAATTTATTCCGAATTACAAAGCTTCCGATGGCACCTAACCATGCCTAGAGGCAATGTATTAATTAGTTTTTATTCCCTATACCATTACATAGATAAATACATTTTAAAGCTTTAAAGTTGGCAGAGAAATACAAACAGGAGCCACAACAGATGTGTCTGGACAATAGTTTCATCTCCAACACAAAATAAGTAGGGCTGCACCCTTATTTATATAAGTATATAAGTATATATATAAGTAGGGCTGCCCTTGCGCTATGCTACTCTGCTGCTGAGTACGCATGCCCAGTGTGGAATACATCTCACCACACTAAAACAGTGGATGTGGCTCTTAATGAGACATGTAATGAGATCACAGGGTGTCTGCGCCCTACACCACTGGAGAAATTACACTGTTTAGACAGTATTGCACCACCTGACATCCGCTGGGAAGTTGCAGCCAATAGTGAAAGGACCAAGGCAGAGACATCTCCAGCTCATCCCTTGTTTGTGTATCAGCCAGCACGTCAACGACTCAAATCAAGAAATAGTTTTCTTAGATCTACAGAGACACTCGCTGGAACACCTCAGCAAGCGAGAGTTCAAAAGTGGCAGGCTCAAACCCAGCACCTCAATCCGTGGGTGATACCAGATGAGAGACTCCCTCCTGGGCACACAGAAGACTGGGCGACTTGGAAGGCGCTGAACAGACTGCACTCTGGCACCATGAGATGCAGAGCCAATCTTAAGAAATGGGGCTACAAAGTGGAATCCACGACATGCGAGTGTGGAGAAGAGCACATCACTGACCACCTGCTGCAATGCACCCTGAGCCCTGCCACATGCACCATGGAGGACCTCCTTGCGGCAACACCAGAGGTACTCCAAGTGGCCAGATACTGGTCAAAGGACATTTAATCAGCTACCAAGTTTGCAAAATTTGTGTGTGTGTGTGTGTTTTAATCTGTTTGTTTGTTTTGTTCTGTTAGAAATGTAATACAATTCTGGTTGCGGATGACACGATAAATAAATACCCTTATTTTATAGGAGCACTGTAGAAAACACTGCTTGAAGGCTCTACAATCATGGGCCCTTCCACACAGTCATATAACACAGGATATCAAGGCAGAAAATCCAATAATATCTGCTTTTAACTGGGTTATCTGAGTCCACACTGCCATATATTCAAAGCAGATAATGTGGGATTTTATTCAGCTATGTGGAAGGCGCCGATATGTCATTCATATGTGATATGTCACTTCACAGTCAGTATCCATATGCTTCCCAAACAGTTCAGACAAAATCTGTTGGATGCATGCCACAGTATCTGGGAGAAAGCTAAGCCTTTAATATACATGCATTTATTTTTAGAAGCCCACTATTTTTAATCTCCAAAAATACCTTTTTCATCTGGGTTAATAATCCTTCAAACTCCTTCAGGTTCAGCGTTGCTCCACTGAAGTAAGTGCTGCTGTTTGCTGTTTTCCCCAGCCAATAGATGGTGACTAAAACCTGGAAAAAATAATTAGCATTATTTGAGAAAAGTCTGTGAAAGTCACTTGTTCAGCCTAGTATGGAAACTTTGTTTAAATCTCTGTCTGTTTTTGTAAATCACATTAAATCACTGGTCATTGGTTCTTTCAAAACAGGAGATAAACTGTCATCTTACGGAAGGCCATGAACACCAGTATTAAATATATAACACTGTTGTAAAGACTTTCTAGCCACACAAGCATGTTGGAATTTTGAATGTAAGCTAAGAAGCAAAAACATTGTCAAATGTTGTTCCAAAATATTTGATAAGCGATAGAAAGGAAACCCTGCCCAACATCGTGTCAAGAGTCAAAACTCTGTAAAGCAATTAAACTTTAAAAATTGCTCAAATTTATCTTTATATGTTACTAACAATAAAAGGCTAAGGTACTCCAATTTGGCATGGATGTTTGCGGATATGTTTTGTGCTGTAATTCTACTAGAATAAAGGGTTCGGTATGATTAATGTGCAATTCTAAGGTGGTTTAGCCACTGTAATTTCTGTATCATAAAAAAATTATCAGTGACACCTCTCAATATCAGTTGCAGGGGAAAACCAATGGTAAGATGCTATTGTACTCATATCCTGCTTCTGTGTTTCCCACAGACATACGTTTGACCACTGTGTGAACTAAATGCTGGACCGGATAGGCCTTGGGCCTGATCCATTGCAGCTGTTTTAATCTCAATTCAAAAAATTATTAAGTTAGATAGTTGTAATTTTAGATTTCCCTACAATCAGAATTTTCTTAGCAAGGCACAATAAATTAAAAAACACAAATAATGCAATAATGATATATTTTAAAATCACAAAATAAAATTAGTAGCAAATAATAAAAACATCACAAAAAATGAATTACGACAAGCAAGGTACCCAGTGGAACTCCCTAAGGAGGAGAATGGAAACGTTCCACAGATGAGAGCTACAATTGAAAAGACCTTGGCCCCTTCTACAGGGGAAAAGGTAGGGGAGGGAAAATAAAGAAGGGATAAAAGCAGGGGGGCAGCGGCCCTTCCGATATCTGGCAACAACACAAAATGAAGTTCAACAGTGACAAATGCTAGATACTCCACTTAGGCAGACAAAACGAAATGTAAAGATACAGAATGGGGGACAATGCCTGGCTCGAGAGCAGTACGAGTGAAAAAGATCTTGGAGTCCTCGTGGACAGCAAGTTAAACATGAGCCAACAATGTGATGTAGCGGCAAAAAAAGCCAATGGGATTTTGTCCTGCATCAATAGGAGCATAGTGTCTAGATCTAGGGAAGTAGATCTAGACCTTGGTTAGACCACACCTGGAATATTCTAGTTCTGGGAAACCACAATTGAAGAGAGATATTGACAAGCTGGAATAGGTCCAGAGGAAGGCGACTGATACGCTCAAGAGTCTGGAGAACAAGCCCTATGAAGAGCGGCTTAAAGAGCTGGGCATGTTTAGCCTGAGGAAGAGAAGGCTGAGAGGAGATATGACAGCCATGTATAAATATGTGAGAGGAAGCCACAGGGAGGAGGGAGCAAGGTTGTCTTCTGCTTCCCTGGAGACTAGGACACGGAACAATGGCTTCAAACTACAAGAAAGGAGATTCCATCTGAACATGAGGAAGAACTTCCTGACTGTGAGAGCCGTTCAGCAGTGGAACTCTCTGGCCCGGAGTGTGGTGGAGGCTCCTTCTTTGGAAGCTTTTAAACAGAGGCTGTCAGGGGTGCCATCTGTCAGGGGTGCTTTGAATGCAATTTTCCTGCTTCTAGGCAGGGGGTTGGACTGGATGGCCCATGAGGTCCCTTCCAACTCTATGATTCTATGATTCTAAGTATATAGGCTAGGAGAACTTTAAAGCAGAGGTGGGGATTGCATAGCTCTCAAGATGTTGCATTCTAATTCGCATCTGCCCAAAGCAATAAAGTGAATGATGTGGAATACTAGAATTCTCACTCCAACAACATTTGGATGCTGCATTTTGCCTGCTTCTGCTTTAAAGGTTAAAACCAGCACTTTGCCTGGAACTGGAATGATAGATAGCCAAGACAAGATGACAAAAATCTAACTTAATTAGTTGTAGGAGTGGGACAGAATGCAATTCGATCGAAAACGATGCAAACCATTACTCTTGCAATAAAGTTTCAAAGGACTGCATAAGATGACAGAGTTCTTCCAGATATTTACAGTGGTCAGTTAGTATCGATGCGAGAAAACACTCTCTGTACTGCATCTGAAGAAGTGGGTTTATATCTATGAAAGCTATTGCAAAAATAAAAAATAATTTAGTCTTAAAGGTGCTGCTACACTTCTCCCTTCATTCCTCCATTTGATACTGCAAGAGACTAACATGGCTACTTATTTGAAAATGCCTGTATTTACAACTCAATATGTATTAAAGAAAATTATTTTCCTGTTTATGTAGAAATTGCAGGTGCAGTTTTTGAGATCCATTCAGATAAAGAGCAGGTAAGAGACAGGAAACTTCCACTCACAGAAATAAACTCATTATGGGCAGCAGGATAGCAGCGGAAAACACACCCGCATATAATGATGTGAACTGAAAATGTTTCCACAATTTTACTGTTTAGGAAGCCACAGTTTTCATAATACATTTCCTGATATAATATTTTGATTGGGTAGGAATTAGCTTGGAGTATGTTTTCTTCCTGACAATATTTCAACCATCTTTTGCAATGTCATCCTTTCCTTCATTTGAAATTACTGCTAATCTCCTGCCACGAACCATCACGAAGTTTAAGATCTTCAGGAGAGGCCCTGCTCTCGATCCCACCACTATTGCGAACATGGTTGATGGGGACAAGAGACAGGGCCTTCTAAGCAGTGCCCCCCCTCCTATGGAATGCCCCCCCCCCAGAGATATCAGATTGGCCACCTTCCTCTTGTCTTTCAGAAGGACAATCAAAACCTGGTTATGGGACCAAACGTTTGATCAGTGAGCAGCAAGTGGAAGAAGATCACACAACTTATGGCAATAAATTGACCCAGACTGTTTTTTTGGATTTTTATTTTAATGGATGTGTCTTAATTAATTGTTTTAATTGTTGTTTTAATTTTTAATATTTTGATTGTACTGTGGTTGTTTTATGATGCTAGCATCGTATGATGCTTTTGTTAGGCCATTCTGAGTCCCCCTTCGGGAACTAATGTTGTTCAATCTCTCCCTCATCACCCATAATGTCTAAAATGCATTGTTTAAAAAAACACATTGATTTAACTTTGGTTGTGTGCACATGTAGAATAAATTGAGTTTAATACCACTTTAACTGCCATGGCTCAAAGTTATGGGATCATGGGAACTGTAGCTTTACAAAGTTTTTAGCCTTTTCTGTCAATGAGTGTTGGTGCCTTACCAAACTACAAATCCTAGAATTCCATAGCATTGAGCCATGGCAGTTAAAATGATGTCAAACTCCATCAAGTCTATAATGTATATGAACCCTAACTTTTGGGAAGTACTGGTTCAGAGCCACAGCAGCACCCATATTCAGGGCTGGTCGGGTTGTCCAGATTGCGAGATAATTCCAGAACTGGAGGGGGGCTTTAAAAGACATGGGGCAAAAGTATTATAGGACAATGCTTTACAAGCTATGTGATGGAAGGACTGACAATTCCACCAACTCACCCCAAAGTGTCAGGGATTGGTACCAGCACTTTGCCTGGAACTGGCTCGGCTCCTGCCTATCTGCATGACCGCATACCGCCCCCCTGAACCAGTGTGGGCTCTACAATCAGCTGGGGCTGCCCTCCTCTCAGTCCCACACTGTCACAAGCACGGTTGGTGGGGACCAGAGAGAGAGCCTTCTCGGTGGTGGCCCCCAGCTTTGGAGTGCCCTCCCCAGGGAGATCAGATAGGCCCCACACTGTCGTCCTTTTGTAGGGACTTGAAAACATGGCTATTTAAACAAGCTTTTGAGAATGTCAAGTCCCTAGTTGTTCTGCGTTAACAGTCATACAGTCTGCAATTTATCCTATGACCTCTCTCCATTGTTACATCTCTGCACTTATCCTATTCCCTTGTCCTATTGTTTACAGCCTGACCATGTTTACAGCAACCTACTGCCATTGATTGATGACTGCAGCTTTATTGAGTTTTGGTTGGTGTTTTATATGTGTATGTGTTTCACTTATCGTATTTTATACTGTGTTTATTTTATCTTCTGTTTTTAGGCACCTTGTGCTGTGTAAGTCACCACGAATCCCTTTGAGGAGATGGTGGCGGGATACAAGAATAAAGTTGTTCAGTTGTTGTAGGTTTTTTCGGGCTAAATGGCCGTGTTCTAGAGGCATTCTCTCCTGACGTTTCGCCTGCATCTATGGCAAGCATCCTCAGAGGTTGTGAGGTCAATAAAGTTGTTGTTGTTGTTACCTTTGAAATTGGCTGCAAGGGCTCACTGTTTAACATTTTAAACAAAATACTCATTTTCAAAACTAAAACTGGGACTTCCAATCAGTTGAACATTTTTACATTTTCATTTTGGCATTTTTGGCAAATCTCTGCTGCTCCTCAAGGTGACGGTCCCTGGGTAAAAATGGGCCTCCAGAATAACCTAGTTGCGAATCCCTACTCTAAAGTTCAACTGTTGCTATTGCTAGACTTAAAATCTGCTGGGATTTAATTTGATTGAGTTTTCATTATGGACCTTTATTTAGTAAACCTTGAATATCATTTAGGAAAGCGAGCCTGCCTTTCTCAGAAGCACTTTATTTTATGTTTCGTGCAATTAAATCCTACCTCGGATCTTCTCCCTGGTTTTTACATTGTCCTATCTCCCAGTGTTTTAAAATTTTGTCCTCGAATTAGGCTCTGCCCAGTGTGATCATCTGAGTTTTAATGTTTGATTTTATGCTGCTGTGTCATTTACTTATACTGGTTTGCATCTTATGTAATTTATTTTCTGATCCTTTGTTGTGTTTTTGTGTTTATATTGTGTTTTACTGTATTGATGGGTGTGGCCTTATGTAAACTGCCCCGAGTCCCCTTGGGGGAGATGGTGGCGGGGTATAAATAATAATAATAATAATAATAATAATTGTTATTATTACTAGCTCTACCCACCACGCGTTGCTGTGGCCAACCTTCCCTCCCTTTTTCTCTCCTTCTTTCCCTCCTTCCTTTGCTCCTTCTTTCCTTTATTCCTTTTGTTTTCTTCTTTCCTTCTCTCCATCCTTCCTTCTCTACCTCTTTCCTTCCTTCGCTTTTTGCTTCCACCCTTCCTTCTCTCTTTCCTTCTTCTCTTCCCTCCCTCTTTCCCTCCTTCTTTCCCTCCTTTCTTTGCTCCTTCTTTCCTTTATTCCTTCTGTTTTCTTCTTTCCTTCTCTCCTTCCTTCCTTCTCTACCTCTTTCCTTCCTTCCTTCGCTTTTTGCTTCCACCCTTCCTTCTCTCTTTCCTTCTTCCCTCCCCTTCCTCTTTCCCTCCTTCCTTTGCTCCTTCTTTCCCTTATTCCCTCTGTTTTCTTCTTTCCTTCTCTCCTTCCTTCCTTTTCTACCTCTTTCCTTCCTTTCCCCTTTTTCTTTTCCTACTACTTTTTCTCCTTCCTTCCCTCTCTACCTTTTTCCTTCCATGCTTCCTTCTCTCTTTCCTTCTTTCTTGCCCTCCCTCCCTCCCTTCCTTTCTCCCCTTCCTTTCTCCCCTTCCTTCCCTCCCTCTTCTTTCCATTTTTTCTGTATGTCATTTAGCTTTTTGGGGGTTTTTGAGTCCTTTATGCTGTTTTGAGTTTTTTTTTATGAGTGATGGTCACTTGTTGGTCTGTTAGGGGTATAGTGTCCAAATTTGGTGTCAATTCCCCCAGTGATTTTTGAGTTCTGTTAATCCCACAAATGAACATTACATTTTTATTTATATAGATTATTATTTCTTATAATGAGTAATTGTGAATAATTATAATGAATAGTTATGTACGCCTCTTTTTGAAAAACAAGACACTCTGGGTAGATTTATTTAAAATATAGGAAAACCTGCATCAGGGAACTTTAAACGCAAGCACTCTAAATGGCTCCCTTATATATTCACACACTGATGGAGGAAAAACAATTACAATATTGATGACAGGAAAGGCAGGACCAACTAACAATGCCCTTTTTACCTGTAACTATGATTCAGGGCTTGAAAAGTTATCACTGAAAGGTTTTTGGCATTTCCCTGGAGTCGAAGGACTTCAGCCAAACACAACTTGAATGCTAAGTTGACAATAAAACCTGGAGTTTTGTCTGGCTTTGAATAGTTTACCTAACTCTGTGACCAGCAGAATTTAAGACGTCCTTCATTGTACAGTTACAAAACTACGACTGCTACTACTGGTTTCAATCAACAAGGCAAGGGAGCAGAAAAGGTTGCTTTGAAACTACTATTCCATACAGAAAACACAAGCACAAAGGGAAGCGCGCAACTCCGACGAAGAACGACAGGACTGCCAAGTTCATACAGCACAATTTAGATTAGGACGTCAATGCCATTTCTTGAAGTGTCAGGCAGAAATCTGTTAGCTTTGCAGAAATCCAAGTTCCTCTTTGTAACAAAATCACAAAGGAGAGATATTTTTTGTTAAAAAAGCGGGACTGTTTTGTTTGTGCCAAACATTAAAACCCTGCTGGTGCCAACGGGAGCTGCTGCGTTCTTTCCTAGCTGAAGCTGGAGCACAGATAGCTTTCGACAGAAGCACCACAGATTGTGAATTGCAAAGAGACAAAGTGCATGCCAATACACAAAAGCTCTTTTGATCCATATAACTACATCTGAGCTTCAAGCCTTGTCTGGTACAACAAAACCAGCCCACAGTGAGGATGGGGGAGCGATATAGCTACGAATGTGAATACTTACGTTTTTCAGCTTCCGAGTACATTCATGATTCCTGGATGTGCAGTACGCACAAAAAGAAAGGAGAGAGAAATATCAGAAAGCAGAAACTCTTT